>NW_017280484.1:136517-207052 GCF_001594065.2 Cyphomyrmex costatus | reverse complement strand
GCAGCGCTCGTGAATTTAGTAGTGCTGCGCATAATGAGTGCGAGTAAGAGAAATGATCATTTCTCTTACTCGCACTCATCAGAATCGGAAGCTGAACTCGAAACCTAAAATGGTTCCACTTTTATTTTACGGAGTGGAGTCTCCTTATATCTTACTTCCTGTGTTAAACTATGAGCGTTTCTTCGCTAGCTATGTGGAATCGGCGGAGTGGGGGTTTGAGGAGAAATATCCGAATTGGCTTTACGGATTGCAAAATCCTTTCACAGAATAAAAGCACGCACGAAAAGGTATACAGCAAACCCTGATTTCACGAGAAAATCGGAAAAAAATTAAAAAAATTCACTTTTTCTGGCAAAGTAGGATCACGTTCAATACCTGTTTTTATCGATGCTCTACAACGTCATCTATTTCAAGACGGTGTAACTACTTCTAAACGCAATTTCTGCTCTGTCAAACTCTGTTGACGTTCCGAATCCTAAAAAAAGATCGTGATTTCTATCATATTTGAAAAGAAATATTTTTTTCTACGCATTCAATCTTGGTTCCGCAAACTCAGGATTGTTCGTACAAGTCATCCCAATACTGCAAGACGCTTATTTGCAATCTGCGATCTCTAAAACTTTTATAAATATGAATGTTAACCTCAAGTGACAGCTGTATACGTGTCAGAAAAATTGAATTTTTTTTCCGATTTTCTCGTTAAATCAGGGTTTGCTGTATACCTTTTCGTGCGTACTTTTATCCTGTGAAAGGATTTTGCAATCCGTAAAGCCAATTCGGATATTTCTCCTCAAGTAGAATCGTGATAAAACAGGACGACTTTAGCATCCCCTCAAACAGATGTTTAGGATAAATATAAAACGGTGTAGTTGAGAGAGAAAGAGAGCAATGCTATGAAAAGAAATAAAAATCTTTACAAATATTAAAGAATTTTTCTAATAAAATGAAAGTAAATATAAAAATTACTGTAGACTAAAGTACGAATGTATGAATTGTAAAGCTGGCCGGTTTTAAAAAAGGTACTGAACGAGACTTTATGAATATCTATGAAAGTAATAAACGATTGATTAAATAATTATACAGTTGACAATTCTCTCTTTACAGGACTGTTTATAATGGCTCAGAATTATTCCTATCGTGTTTAAATTAAAAACGATTAATTTTTAAATAGATAGGTTATATGGAACGAAAAGGTTATGACAAGTGCAGGAAGTAAGATATAAGGAGACTCCACTCCGTAAAATAAAAGTGGACCCATTTTAGGTTTCGAGTTCAGCTTCCGATTCTGATGAGTGCGAGTAAGAGAAATGATCATTTCTCTTACTCGCACTCATTATGCGCAGCACTACTAAATTCACGAGCGCTGCGAGTGTCGAGAATCGGAAACGGAACTCGAAACCTAAAATGGGTTCATGTCTTGTAGACTGGCGAGACCGAGTGGAGTCTCCTTATATCTTCCTTCATGGACAAGTGAATGACAATACGGTTCTTTAGATATAGCGGGACGGACGTGTTTCGCCCCGTCTCGAGATATATTGCGCCTCGACCAATATTTTTGAAGTGTTGCCGGCTTCGACTGTGCCTTGGATTTCTGACTTTGAGAGTCCTCTCACTCGTCTGGGCGCGTGGCCGTGCGGTGCGGAGAACGTGTTACGGGCGTCGTAGCTCGTAGCCACAGGCGTCCAGTGTTTGGGGGGGCGCGCCATTTTTATTCGTTATTGCATCACTCATGCATTTTTGTCCGGTTTCGAGGCTGCCGGTGCCTTGTATACTGAATTTTGACATTACTTACATTTTTCGAGGACTTCAGTGGCCCAGTACCAGTCCGTTTAGGCTGCGGGGCCAATAAAAGAAGAAGAAGAAGAAGAAGGTTCTTTAGATATTTCGCATATAATTTACATTATAACAACTATGATTGGGATGAGAATGAATGCATTTAACGACACTGGACTTGGAGAACCTGAGCAAGATGCGAACACAGCCCTCATAGAACTTGATAAAGGTTTATTTATACCATTTACTTTTCTAACCTATCTAGCACTCAAATGCTAAACAAATATTAACAAATAATCATATTATAAATACAAACATATGTGTATAGTTTGCTTACTGCATAAGAATTTCTTTTAAGTTTTAAGTGTAATTTAGGTTTACGTTCTACCAAGACTGGAGAGCAATGTGAAGCTATAGTACGTTTCCCTCGACTGTTTGAGAAGTATCCCTTTCCAATATTAATAAACTCGTCTCTGTTGAAATTGGCCGACGTATTTCGTACCGGAAGTAATTTCTTACGAGTATGGGTTTTAAGAGTATGTCAGCAGAGTGAGAGGCATCTTGATAAAATCTTGAACGTAGATGAATTTGTAAGACGTATTTATAGTGTTATACATTCAAATGATCCTATTGCTAGAGCTCTTACTCTGCGTACATTGGGCAGCGTAGCTGGCATTATTCCTGAAAGGCAGCAAGTAATACCAATAACCTGATAAGTAAAAAAATAAGACAATTTCTAGCTTACGAAGACAATAAAGCTATTAATTTTTGTTCCAGGTACACCACAGCATAAGAAGATCATTAGATTCTCATGATTCGGTTGAAGTAGAAGCTGCAATATATGCTGCTCAAATGTTTGCAGCACAGTCCAAATTATTTGCTGTATCCATGTGCAGTAAGATTTCCGATATGATCAGAGGTCAAGCTACTCCAGCTTCAATGAAGTTACAGCTTATACCAATTCTACAATATATGCATCACGATACTTTTACAACATCAATGGTATATAATATACTTAATAAAGTTTATATTATATATATAGATTTTATAAAAGAAACATATAATTATTTTATCAAAGGTAAATGAACTGTGTATGGAGCTTCTTGCAAGTTATCCAGCAGTGGAATTTGTGAGAGTCACTCTAAGTGCACTAAGTACTCTTGCTTCTGCGACATTATTAGATGTGCCACTACAAGTTGCGTTATTATTGCGCTATTTACAAGATGATCCAAGGTTATCTATCAAACGTCACGCCTTGCATCTTTTGCATAATTTGGCTAGAAGAGGAGCACATCTCTGGCCACAGGGTGCTCTTAATAATTTAATTGGTATATAATTGGTATATATAAGTTATCATTTAATATGTTTATGAGCGTTATGATTGATATATTTTAATAATTTAGAAAGTACTACAACGCTTTTGCAAGATCGTGCAGGAAATACAGATCTTCTTATCCGTACTTTAGACGTAATTGAGGTCAGTTAAATTGATATTGATGAAAATAATTTCAACTGCGAAAGTTTTTTTAAAATATATTTTTATATGTGTTTATCAAAATGCAGGTGCTTAGCCAAAATGCTGTAACGTGTGATGCAAATATGGAAGAAAATAGTCCCTTATTGCAATTATGTTTAAATGCGTGTTATTCACCTGATCCGTTTGTCGCGGTAAAAGCCGTTACTATACTTTCTAGAGTTGCCTGTTATTGGTACGTACATGTAAAATTTTTCTCTTGGAATACATAGGATATATAATTAATATATAATTTATATATATATATATATGAGTTATTTTATTACAGTTACCAAGAAGGATTGCCTGCTTATGGTATACAAGACGTGATTTCCTGTCTCGAATCTCTGATTGTATTATTAGTTTTGGACGATAAATATTTGCATCAATTGAGAGCATGCTTACGTTCAACAGTGAAACTATGTCAGTCACAGCCCAGTCATTGTGCTTTGTTTGTCGACACTATTGGTTCTACTCTTATCAACGCAGAAAGCAGTCAGGATGAGAAACAGACAGTCGCATTGTGCGAAGCATTAGGTGCTATTGGTAGTTTAGGAGAGAATACATTGCTTCCTCTTTTACCAGATATTTTGATCAAGCTTAAACAGACATCTCATGTACATACAAAGGTAAACTTGTAATACGTAAGAAGAATTGTTTCCTTTATGTAGGAGAATTTAGCTTTTCAACAAATATACATTTTCATGAGATTATATTTTGATTTGAAAAGGTAATGCTTTGTACATTAGTATTCCAAACGGTGGCTGGAGGATACGAATGGAATTCGGAATGTTTAGAGGCAGTAAACAACATTGTGAGAAACGTGGATGGTTGGGCGAAATATCGTATTGCCCGCAGCGCAGCAAGATACGGCCATCATACAATTGCTACTGAAATATTTAAAGGTCTAAAAGAAACTGTAGCGTCGGAACAGCTACATTTTTGGCTGTCCGGTTTAGAATTAGTTACAAAAGCAGAATGTTGTCTCATGTATGTATTTTCTGTTTTATCTGCTGTCAGGATCATAGTGCATTATTTTATTTGTTCTTCTCTGTTTTCTTCTTCTAACATAATAATATATGTATAAAGGAATAAAACGGAAGGCGAAAATGACATGGATAAAGTTGAGATTGTGGAAAAACTAAATGGCGCGATAGCGCGTTATGCAAGCGCTTGCGCGTCTCTCAAAGCCGCTAGCACTCCATTACGCAGTTTGCAGTTTCCAAGCGAATATTCAAAATTACGTTGTGAATTCTTACAGTCCATAGCGCAATTATTACACTCGTGCATGTAAGTAAAAATGGCCAATGTAATTAAGAAAAAGAAATTGCAGAAATCCAAATCTAAATTTTTAGATCTTTATGTACTGCACCACCACCTGCTATAGCTGTCACAGTTGTCATTGCGACGAAAGACGATCTCCAGAGATACGGACGTGTTACACATCAGGTATAATTCATATAATTCATATAATTATAATTGTAAACTGATTTCAATTGTAAATATCTACCTATAGCTATATGTATTATACATATATACTACATGTGTATATTCTAAATTGTATTTTACAGTTAAGAAAATCAACACAAGATTTGAAAAACTGTGCGGAAAGTTACCAGAAGTTATATCAATCAGCCTTTGATGCTGATCCGGAATCGTTGGCGAATATTCGGGCGTATCCTTTTACTAGAGAAATTTTTATTTAACTATAATCTATTTAAGAACGCTCTCTCGGCTATTTACCTGAATTCGTATCATGCAGATTACAAGAAATATGTCGGTTATTAGTAAACAGCGTAGAACGAGTTTGCGGCGGACCTAATATTTCAATGTATCAGCAGCAGAATGATTCTGTGAATTTTCATTTTGATGACTCCGTAGAGATGCGACAGTTGGCTCGCTGCTGTGCCGAGTTGCGCCGTTTAGCACCATCCTGTGTGGGTGGCGAAAGCAAGACTGGAGCAATCAGTCATTTGAGAGTTAGTTGCTTGATGTCACAAGTGATACTTCTTGCCGGTGGAACGATGAGATTGCCGATTCCACGATATTTCTTTCAAACTCTGCAAACTACTAGTATTAAGCTGTATGTGTCACCTCAACCGCGTGTTCTCGGTGAGCCTGTATCTGTGCCACAAGGTAGCCAGCTAGCGCTTAAAGTCGAAGGAGTATTGCAACATGGTCGACGGGCTTCTCTTTTCCGTTCTGTCGCTGCAGTATGCATTTCTATCTCGACGACGCCGCCTTCGAAAATAAATTCTGATCAAAAGGTAGATGAAGTATTTAAAATTATAATCGTATTAATTAAAAGTAGTGCATATTATGCATGTTATTAAAATGAAAGTTAAAGATTTATTCGTGAACTATTAATTATATTAACAAAAATTAATATGTTAATTGTTACATATTAAATAATGTTACATACTAAATAATGCATGTTTGCTTACAGGATTCCAATATGAATGAATTGCAGCAAACAGTAACACCTCATCGGGATTTCTTCGCTTGCGAATTTTTATTATCTTTGGGAGTACCTGGATCTACAATTATATCTCCAGGTACGGTTGGTGCAAACCCTGTGCCCAGTAGTGGTGGTCAATATCAAATCACGGCGAGTGCAAGTATACTCGACAAGGATGGTAATGTATGGAAGTGTGGCCCACGTTCTACTTTACCTGTTAGAGTACACGAAGAACCTGCGAAGAGGAAGTTACCTTAAGGACACGCACTTTGTGGCAGGCAATATATTTCATAATATTTTTATTCAAATAAATTTTAACAAAAGAACGAATTTTAATAAGCTGTCTTTATAAGAAAATACATATTGTAATTTTTCTTTTAATTTAAAAATAAACGTGATTTGTATTAGCAATAATATAATAGTTACGATAATGTAATATGTTACAAATATACTTTTCGTAACTTAGTTTATTCTTCTAGATAATTTTAAAACCCAAGTTTATTGTTATACTTTATAAATATTAATATATAACTATTGACACACAATTTCTTGTCATTACAGCGATATTTAATTTTGGTTTAAATTGTAATATTTGTACAATATTTTTAATTTTTTGTAGAGGGAGGGATATTCTTTTTTTATAGATTTATATATGAATTCGGATATATATTTTTAATATAAAATATAATGTATATGAAAAAAATATCTCAAAATAAATCGTCGACTTTTAACTGCATTTGAGCATAAATAAAATTTATTTTAGGTAAACTAATTCGTGTAAAAAATCTAAATATAAAATTCTATTATAAATAGAATTCTATTCTAAAATCTGACATAAATTTTAAATCGTTTAAAATGGACTCAAAATTTCTCGAAAAAAAAAAAAAACGATTTTACAATTGTACGATCTATTTGTAATATCAATCACAATTCTATTATCTTCGTTTAACTGTATTACAATTCTTGTTGCGTATTAAAAAAAATATTTAAATCATTTGAAAATATCGGCAACATATTTTAATCATAAACTTCTTCACACAGTAAATAATTCTTCCGAAGAAGAAAAAACGCTTACACTTTTTGAGGAAATACGTTTTACATTCAAAAGTATATCGTAATATATATATATATATATATATTATTTTATATTACTATTCTTTATTTAAGAAGCATTATTTTATATATCCCATAGTTTCAAAATTTATTGCACGCATCTAAAAAAACGCGCGCAGGACTCGTCGTAGCGGAGTGACGTTAGCCGTCAAGTAGCGAGTGTCGACGTTTGAGTGGACGCGCGGGCGACGACCTATAAAAGGGAGATCGCGAGAGTGGCGGACGCACAGTCGCGCACAGTCTATCTGCCGGTACGGTTCGGAGCGGAGCGGAACGCGCGAACGGCCGAGCGTTATATTCCACTGCATTCGGACACCCGGCACTACCTGCAGGAAGCAACAGTTATGTCTTCGAGGAACGTTGCACCGCTGATCGCCGACCCGCTGCGCTGTTGAAGCTCGTCGCGCGTGTGCCCGCGGTAAGTCAGGAACTTTTTAACGATCTTGAAACCTTTTTTTGCGCTTCCCACTTCGCGCCAAGTTCGGTCCGACATTATTACGTATTCCTGGACGCTTCGTCGGGGAAACGCGCGATCGCTTTTTAATCTCTGATGGTCGCTCTTCGCGAAGTTTCAGTACGTCATTTTAAGTCCATCTACATATTTATAATTTGTACAAGTTTCCCCTCGACGCGAAGGACGGCCGGCGAAAGCGAGCGCCATTTTTGAAACCGTATAGAGAACGTAATGAAGGAACGACGAGCTCATTATAAATGTTATATAATTTCTCAAAATATATAACACCAGTCAAGTGTATAGAATAATTTGTTATTTTAATCGCGCCCGCCACGTGAAAACTTTTCGAGTGGATTAATTGGTAATGCATCGCTATATATTCTCGAACATTTTGAGGCGACTGAAGTTTAGCGCTTATGACGATTCAAACCTCAAGTCGAGTGATCGAACCACCATTTTAACGTTCATTGCATAATCGATTATTCATGAATTTTTTGTTGTTAGGTTTTGTTGTAGTTCGAAAGAGTATATCCTACTGAAAAAAAATGACGTCATAAAATTACATAACGAAACCATGTAATTAAAACAAGTAAATCACACATAACGGATAGTTTCAAATCAATACGTGATTTTTTAAATCACATAATTTGAAAAATACGATATTAGAAATAATTTTATCTATCATATGATTTTATAGTTATCGAATTTTAAATAATTAAGTGAAAGAAATAGAAAACAAACATATCATCGTGTAACTTTTTAAATTACATGATTTACATATTTTAATTAAAAACATAATTTCGTTGTATAATTTTGCGACGTGATTTTTTTCAGTAAGGTATAATGCTTTATCTGATTCTCATGCAAATATCGCACTGAAAGTACTCGTAATTTGAGTTATGATTGGAATATTGAGAAATAGTTAGAACGTAAGGCATAATGAAAATTTTTGTGTATTCGACATTTGCCGTGACGCTTTATTTCAGAATGAAAATGGTTAGTAAAAGTTGACATTTGTTGTGACTACAGTATAAGAATTTAATTTTTACATTTGTTTCATGATGTTTTTCATTCTTGTTTTACGATTATAACAACTACAATTTTGTTTCTCGTTTTTTGCTTTTTATTATTTTTTACATGTTGTCTTTTTGTCTCTCATCTCGTTTTTTTTTTCTATATCGCACGAGATAAAAGTTAACAAACTTCGGAAAAAAAAAATACGCGAAAAGAAATATAATTGTCAATAAAACGGTTACAAAGAGGAGAGAAAGCAAGACATTAAAAGCAAGAAACAGGAGACAAAAAGCACATTGTAGAATAGGCTTAATATTTGACGTTTATAAAAGTATGTTCCATAATCCATAATATTGCGCACACGAGTTAAATTGACACAGAAAATTCATCGAACAAAGTCGGAAACGAAATGTCGCACGCGTTTTGAAATAACTTTTATCGGTCTAAAACGCTCATCAATATTTTTGATGCATTTTATACCGTTTTTAAACGGAGGTTTTCATTTTAAAAAATTCAAGAGAAATATTTTGGTCATTTTATTTAACCATTTATGGTCAACATAAATCAAAATGAACATAATGTGGAGGTTGGTCAACATAAATCAAAATGAACATAATGTGGAGGAGCACAAATAATGTAAATAATCTCAAGAGTATTAGACAAAAATAAGAAATTTTTTAAATATTATAAATTTAAAAAAATTATTAACGTTCCAAGTAAAAATACTAATTTTCTAAAGTTAAAACGTTTACGATTTTTTTTTAGTGTTAAAATTAAATTTTTTACTACAACATTGTTCCATTTGTTTAAAGGATGAAATTATATATTGTATGTAATTTTTTAAAGTCAATGGAACTAACGCTATTGATTTAGTAATACCTAAAAAATAGTTCGATTCATTTTAACCCAGAATAACCATTGTATGACTTTTTTGAACTGTGACCATAAAGGATTAACGCAAAACTTGATCTGGAAACGAGAATCGGATAATATTCTGCGCTCTTCCATTATTCCTTGTTTTCACAAGTAATATTGCGTTTTGCAAGACGAAACCGCGATCGTGGAGGAGGAACGGCGGACGAGGAAGAGAACGACGGTCTTGCAGTCGAGTAAACTGCCGAACTTTGGTCCAGATTAATTTGCCGGTACCTCGGGGGAGCATTGGAAGCCGCGGATGCCGGACGCGGCTTCTCGTGCGGGAGACCCGGGGAACTATATGTGGAATCAAATCAAGCACGCGTGGATGGAGTTCCGGCAATAGAATCTTATCTCTAGCTATACCTGTTTTTTGTACCCTTGATATGCACATTCGGATACTCCACCCATATTTATTACCGTAACTTCCGTAAAAACGGACATACTCTTGAATTAATTTTTGTTTTTAATCTATGGAGATTTTGATCAACACATCGAGCGCTGACCAATTTTTATAGATGTACCGCGGAAGCTGAAGCTTGAAACTATCCAATGTTAAATTAATACTTTTTATACAACTTGAGAATCTTGATTAGTTATTTTAGTATATTGTTGGAAGTCACAGAAATCTGTGACATATACGATGTGTGTCGTTGGCTATCGAAGAGAGTAGTCAATACCACATGGTGTGTGTCGCCGGTGCGTTCAACATATTAAGAAACAAGTCCATAACGTGTAAAAATCAATAGACTTATGGAGGTTTGAGATATATGCAGGTTCAAAAAAAAAAAAAAAAAACAGAAAAGTTCAGAAATGCGAAAAAATCTCAATTTGGCAAATTGCACTGGGATTTCTGGGACCCCGATGTGTACAGCTAAAGTTGCGACGCGTTCGGGGAAACGTTATTAGCACTGTTTGTGTTATTCTATTCTTGTTTTCCCTCTAATAAACGATGAAAGTAGAATGATACAAATAGCTCTAATAGCGTCTTCCCGAAATTGCATGCATACCCTTAAAATTACGCGTGTGAAACTCTTGACAAGGATAACTGATTGCGACAATGGCGAAGGTCGTCGTGAGTCGTCGTCGTGATCCGCAATCTAAAACGAGCTATGCTTCTTTGCTTTCTTCGGGAGAGAAGGATCGTTCCAGAGAGGATCCTTCCGGCGATCGTTTTTCGTCGTTTTCATCGAGAATCAACTTTGCGCGCTTGACACCTAATTGAATTTGCCGATCCTTGCCGGGGGCTAGTTATAATTATTAGATAACACGTAACCGTTACAACTAGATTTCGCTAATATTTCCAAAGACTTTAACGTAACTCTCTTATAGACTATCAAGCGATCGATTAAAGATAATCCCGTTATCTCACCAAATTAAATGTCATATTACTTTTAATATGGTTCGTATCTTTCACTGTAAATAATACGTCCAGTTGTACGAGACAAGACGGGTCCCGATTTATAGTTAAATATTTACTTCGTTACTCCAGAAATTTACTTGATTTCGTTATCGGAAAATTCTTCGGGCGCAAATTCTGTTATCGCTGCATTCTAAAGTAATCGTCCTTTAAGAAAAGCAAATTTAGATTTAGTGTTGCGTAAAACGACCGCTACGTAGGCATTATAAACGACTTAACGGGCTTGAAAAAAGCGGACGATAATGAAAAGGAAGCGCTTAGTGTAATTGATTTGTGTGCGCGGCAAACTTAATGGCACTTTCTCAGAGAGACTTTGAGAAGACAATTGAAACCATCCGCGTATTATTTTAATACATCTTTTTTGACATACAAAACATCGGAGGTAATTGAGTGAATCACTTATATTTATTTAATAAGAAACTTTGGTGATTCATTTAATAAAGATGATTAAACTGTGCTCTTTTAAATACGCATAGCATGCAAGAAAAAATTAAATTTAATCATTCTTAGTTACAAAGCGACAAATTGTGTTACCATTACATAATAATATATATTATATTATACTTTTATTTTTACTTTAAAGTGAAGTAAAAACATAATTTTTATAAAAATATTTCATGAGAACGTAAATATGTTCGCAAAATAGCAAGTTCAAGAATGATCTGGATAGTACCGGGGGTACTATCCTGTCTATGGTTCAAACAGATCTCGTGAGTGGCAAGAAAGTCTAATTTCTTGGTGGAATTACTCTCGGTGAAGCTGTCATATCCGTCGGGAAGGGACTGAGGGAGGGGCGCATCGTCAGGCTTAATGCACAATGACTATGCCGTGTCGGTAGCGAGAATGTTGCGGTTAAATCTATATGTAAGCGAGAGAGAGAGGGAACGTACGATGTATGCACAGGCTGCGTGATTCGAACTGCTGCTTTCACAGATAGAGAGCGAAAGAGAAAGAGAGAGACAGACGGGGTCGTCGAGTAGTTGTGTGCTAAATGGTTCGCAAACTAATGTTCAAAATTCGGGCATTACCACGAGACCGAGGGAAGATGGGGTAGAAAGGAAACGCAGCGAGCACACGTCTTTCTAAACGGAAAGACGGAAGCGGATGAGGGTGAGAGTTGTACCAACCGACGCGAGCATATATATATATGTAACATTACCCTAAAATACTTGTCGTACCCCCGTTCAGCGCGATCATGAATTATTAAACAGTGCCTTTCGTCTGTCGCGTCTTTAACTTTTAGTACACGCTATGATTTCCCGGTTCTTTACTCCACACGATGGTGTCTCGGGTTAATTTTCATCACTTTAACAATTCTTTTATATTATCTTAACATCTCTAGAAAGTATTTCTAAGGTTCTGTATTTAAAAAAATTGGGTATAAACGTTATAACTGTATACTCTCTAAATCTCGCGGAGTGAAATCCCATTCGAAGAGACTAAAAATTGAGCTAGTCTTGAAAAAAGAGTCTTGCTCAAGAGTGGCAAATTTTCACTTTTTTCAAGATTGGTCCGATTTTTAGAAAATTCTTTTTTACAGACCCATAAGGTGAGAAGAAAAATTTTCCTTTCTTTCAGCTTGTAGATTTCTATATGTAAAAATTATCAAATTCACATGAACTAAAGAATTATAGAAATCTTTTGAAAAAGTAGAGATTTCAAGCTTTAGAACCTTTCTTTTTAAATTTAAATTTTGTTTATTTTTGACGATGATATGTATATATAGTTTTTAGCTAACAAAAATCGCAGAGCTTTTCCTCCAACTCAATACATTATTAGTGGAAATGGACATTAGAGCTATTCGGGGATTTGGAGTTATTTGGAGAGAAATAAATCATCAATCACAATCGTCTAAGATTTTAGGGAATATTTTTGAATCGTCAAAGATTGTTATGTCATATTGATTAAGATCGCACGCAAATCTGAGACCTACGTAGGTTCGTTCCCTCAAGTGAATCTCTCGCGAGTACTCCTCCCAACGCGGATATATAGGTGCGCTAGAAAATGGAAATAAGATTCTGTCCATTTTTCCATGCATAGAAAGTGTCGTTCCCTTTGTATGCACATAGAACAGATATCTTATTTTCCGGCATGCGATCAGAACACGATTTTCTGGATTGCCCGCACACGTACTGGATTTTCTTCTTGTGCTCGCACGAGATATGCGACCGATTAGTGACATATACGGGAAATAGCTTGCTTCCTCGATATGAAAAAAAGAAAGCATGGATACACGATTGAAAGATTCACGCGAACGTTCAGTATTATTTAATAAATTTCGCGAAGCTCTGCGACACAAATTTACCGCGCGATTTTCTTCAAACTCATGTTTTCTTTAAAACTTCTTATAAACGAGAAATTGCTTGTCACTTATTGCATTTATTTTTCGCATAACTGCGGTGCGACGCTTTAAATTGCCTCACCTGCTACACGGTACATTTCTACGCTGTAATAGATCTGAATGAAAATGCGCTACAATGCAGCAGCGTGTTGTACATCTTTGGCCACTTTATTGTTGGAAGAAGCATGTCCAAGCCGCAGCAGCATTTTGCAGAGAACTCAGCTCATATATATCGGTATCGGCAAGTTCCGCTCGACAAAACAAATTGCTTATACCGTCAATGGAACTTCGTCGGAAGTGTGTGTTTGGCTACGTATCGATACTTTATATAAACCGTTTGTTTAACTTCTGAAGCAGGGGAGAAAAGCTTCTACCCTCCTCCGAGGGTAGAAAACTGAAAAATTCTTCGAGAGAGAGATGGGAGTTGTGTGTGTCAAGATATAAATGTATAGAGTTTAACTTCTGAAGCAGGGGAGAAAAGCTTCTACCCTCCTCCGAGGGTAGAAAACTGAAAAATTCTTTGAGAGAGAGATGGGAGTTGTGTGTGTCAAGATATAAATGTATAGAGTCAGGGACAAGGGAACGTGTTTCACAGAAATCCTTAATAAATAAAGCTTGCCAGGATGAAATAATCCGTTTGTTTATACAACATGTATGCAGTCGCTATATGCTTTTTTGCGAATTAACGAAATGTTATGCTCACTGAAGAATGGTCTAGTTGAAATAGATGAACCAGAAGGTTCTGATTATATCGATCAGAATTTCGGTTATCTCAACTAGAATAGTAACCAGATTTAACCAGAAAATTCTGATTTTTGCATTTTTAAATTAAAATTTGACTGATACTATATATTTTTTTCAAAATCAATTGAAATTCAAGTTACAGAAATAGCGAACGAGAAATGTGGGACATTTTTTTCTTTGGTATATACGTATATATAATAACATGAAATTTAATTAATAAGATGAATTATGCTTCCACATAACAAGAATTATAGTAAAATAAAAATATTTTTCGATATTTATGATGATGTATAATGTTATGTATAAATAGAAAAATAAAAGTGTAGAATTATGTTTTTTACACAATCACATTTTTCACTTGAGATTGCAATTTATTGTTACACATGTATAATATTTATACATTATAACATTAGTTAATATTGCTTAAATGTATTACATGTATAAAATGTGTATAATAACAGCAGACCGCAATCTCAGAAAAGTAATATGATTCTACGTAAATTGTAATCCTATTTTCCGCACATAACAGATTTGCCCCGTTTGAGAAAGTAATTGAGATTAAAATTATTTTCAATGCGATTGTAGAAACGCAACGTCGTAAAAAGACAATCAAGAGTTGAGAAATATTGTTAAGAAAATTTCAATAAGCACATTGGAATTTAGCAAGAGTTGAGTTAGTAATACTTTTTCCGACGATTTAATCTCAAATTTATACAAAGTGAACATGCAAAAATATTCTCCAATATATCCAAATTGTTTTTAAAATTTGCATCTATCGATTATCTTTTTTATACTTCGATTTTACATTTGCAATGTTTACATTTTACAAATGCGATTTTAGAAATTAAGTGACACGTACTAATTATAAGCATGAATTAGTGTATACGAGAACTTATTAACAATATACCGAATTTTTAATGAATACGATACAACGATACGTTATGATCACAAGTGACTGTATAATATTTAAAACTGAATTTTTTGAATAGTGTTAATAAGCGATTATTAACGATGCTTAATTTGCTCAAATTTTCAATGTTGTATAATCAAAACGAATATTTAAATAAACATAAATCTTTAAATTCGTATTTTTTTCGATCATGTTTTTTTATCGTCGAGGATTTTCGCATCAATTTTCGATAGATAAATTGCTGAAATACACGCGTTTAAACATACGCGGGTAGACACGCGTTATTGCATTTTATCGGAAATATGCTTGAAAATTTTCCCCTGAATGGAGATCACAAAAAATGGTAACAACGCGTTGGAGATTTGTCACATTCCTATGCAAGCATGTAAAAATGATATAGAATTTTATATGCACCTATACGATCCGAGCTTTTTGCAAGGATTGGAATTAGACTGCGTTACTTTTTTTCATTTCTCGAGTCTTCTTGCAATATTCTTGCCATGTTCCTTGCGAGCTTTATATATATATACACATATGAGCGGGCATATGAATCTACAAATATATTTTCTAAAATGAACAAAATATATTATGAATAAATTAATAACGTATAAGAAAAACATATGTCTATATAAGCCAGAGACATATAAAATATAAATCAAGAAGATGAGATATATCTTTACAATAATTATTAGATGATTATCGTAAAGATCCTTATTTCTTTGGTTTACATTATTTTAATTAGTAATTTATAAAGTAATTAGTAAAATTAATGTATAATAATATCATACATATTTTCAACATTTATTCTATATCCTCCAGCATTGAACAATTTGAAAATGCGGTCAAATTACGTCTCGTGCCCTTTTCAAGCAATGCATTTTCAGAATTTAACCACCTGTGTTTAAATGTCAGTGCTACGAATAATTTCCTTCGCAAAGAGACTTCCGCGAGCGCTGAAACATTGACCTCCCTTCGCGGTTCATTCCGTGTACATTTCGCAAGCGGCAGCAGGCGCGCACTCGAAAATGCAAGTGGGTGAGGAAGTGACGAAAGTGAAGGACAGGGGTAAATGGACTGGTTTCGGGGTAGAGTAGCTTTCCGTTCTCGGTGAAGGCATTTGTTCCGTCGACGCGCAAACGCGCCCGCGCCTCGTAATAAACATGCCGCGCACCCGCGGCGGGTGGACTGACTGATGATACCGTTCACCGGTAGATCTATGTTATTGGTTTCATCTCCCGATACCGATGAACCATTGAGTGTGGAAGCGCGGAAGCATTCGTCGTGCCGAAACGAACGGCAGTAATTACCACAACTGCACGCTCTACTTCGTATCGTAACTCTTCCCTCCCATGCGCGATCTTTCCAGCTTCACGCACGTCCGCAATTGGAAATGTAGAAGTTATTTCACCCCTTCTCGCATCCCGTCTCCTTCGAGCTAAACGGACAAGGATCGAACGCATGAAGAATCCGTCCCGATAAAGGCACTTTCGTCTACGTACGGCGCTACGATTCAATTTCGCTGCGAAATTAAACGCGCGCTCGTGCACGTAAAAATGCATAATTTGATGCTATAATTTCATTACAAGACGCTGAATTTTTTTAATGGTTCTAATTAAATTGCATTAAATTGAATTAATTTTTCCGTCGTTCTTACGCGATGCATTTTTGAAACGTGTCCGCGTACTCGGCTTTCACGTCCGCAGAAAATGCCGCGCGAAGAATTACGGATGGCCTCTCTCTGTACTCTCTTCCTTTTGCGTTATGTATAAATTGCATAACACTGTCCACGTATCAAACGCGCCATGCTATCGGCCGATAGACTTGCATTTTACGCAAATGAAAATCGTTCGCCGCCGCGCGTGCAACATATTTTGAGACATTAGCGAAGCATGTATAAATAACGCTTTGATCTTCGTTTATACCACGGTCCAAAGTGTCGAAACGCGTATTGGATGGTCCCTCATTCACGTCATTTAAATGTTGAATGCTGTTTGGCACTATACACACACATACATAGCCCCTTTATTAACGGCGATCGCATATTCGATATGCAACAGATATCAAAGTAAAACTAGAGTCGTTAGCGTTAAATTACACAACGAACGTATGAATCAGACCATAAGAGTGTTAATTTTTGCATTGTAATGAAATCACTCACGTTTATAAAATGTCCGATATTGCAATTGACATTTTTCGACAATCGTAATCGTGACGGAAAATTAAAGTATTTAATGAAAAATTGTATATTGTGTAGAAAAAAAACGTATAAATCTCTCGATAATGTCACACTGCGAAATCCAGGATGTAAAAGAACCATAGGAATATCGAAGGGAATTTGCAAAAAGGTGTGGATGAAGTCCATTTCCTGAGCAGTAGAGCAACTGCACCTCGCATAAATCTTTTCTGTCAACTATTTATCTTTGAAATACGCTGGCGAGCGACACCGTAACCACCGCATGATTCGCAAGGTTTTTCGCGCAACTTCCATAAATAGCACGTCGTTCATACGCTATTATACGGCGTTTCTTTACAGGAAATTTATCAGTCGAGCTACATTTTCTCATCCTAATAATTTTCTAATTAATGTTTATCCCATTTAATTATTCCGAACTTATGATTTTAGCCGTAAAGTTATTATTTAGTCGATACAATATTAACACTTTGTGGAGAACTCCGATTTGTGCAGATTTTCGTCTATACATATATATTTGCAATATTAATACTTGCAAAATTGCCAAAAACAATAAATTCGAAGTTGGTGTGCGAATACAACGCGAAATGCTACATTCGCATTCGTAAATACACCATATAAAATACTTTGACTATATCTGATACGTGTAATTTCAACGTAGCATCAGGTGGCTTCGGTGCTATCACGATAACGCCACTGTGACAATTGAAATTATTATCGGTGTTACCGCATCGTATCGCGTTGTCAGTATATCTGACAGATTAACAAAATGACCAATGAAACAAGAGTAAAAAAAAAAACTAATTCCACGTCAAGCATACAAAATGACACCGCGCGCGAGATTTTGTTGTAATTACAGATTTTTCTCTTTGCCGTTATTCTTTTTTTTTTTTTATTCGTTAGCGATGAGTAATATCTGTCATTACGGCACCAAATTAGTATTTATATTTTTGAGAGAAATCACGAGAACGCGTATAGTTTATCCGTCTAAAGTCTCAACGGCTTTTGCAGAATCACTTCAGGTTTAGAGGCAAGATTTAATATCTGCAACGTAATTCATTTGGATTAGGCGCGCGCATTAAGAACGACGTACTCCCGCCCGAGTAATATGCTTGAAACATCTTCGTGCTAATTAAAATTGTATCGCGTGATGTTTCTTATTATCGCCATAACGTAATTAGCGCGATTGCATCTCGAAAGGAGGACGGAACGTTATAATGTTGCACGAGCGGTGCACAAAGCGGAATACATTTAAAATCGGTATATCCCAGCAGACTGCCAAACGAGAGTCGAAAAAATTAACGGACGGTAGTACGGCGCGCGGATTTATTTTAATTCAGTCCGCCGTAACTAGCTGACGCCATTCATTCCCAATCACGAATTCGCTCGCGTAGATCGAATCGCATCTGTCTCTCCTCTCAAACCCTCCCCCTCCCCCTCGCCCACCTCCGTCTCCTCCCTCGTACGCTTTTGACGCCGATTCGTCTTTCGAAACGCGTTACGAAACGCTCAATGGGATCGCATCTACCGCGCATTTGCTATTACCGAGCTCTAACAAATAGAATAACTCTCGTAATATAACTCGGAACTTCGCCCATCTCGCTCGCACATTCCGGACAAAACATGAAATCGTTAGGACGATTTGCAGCACACTTCGAAAACAGAGAGTATGTGCTCTTCCCCTGCCCGCCATCATTCTGCCATACGCAAATCCCTTTCTCTCTAGTCCTCTCGCCAAAACCGAGGTAATCTCCCTTCGTACAAACCGATTCGGTTATCCCGTGACGAACTAACGGTACTCCAGCCTAAATGGATCGATATTTATTCGGGATAGACGATCCGCGAAAGCGGATCTCTCCCTCGAATGCTCGTATCAGCGCGAGGTGGTTTCTTCACCGATTTTCATCGAACATTAAACAAATCGGGATGGAGCAACTCGCGGACGTATCACATCGATTAATTTTATTTGCATGGCATACAATATCTCATACAATTACTTTGGCGTATAAGCCTTGTGAAATTTTTATATTATTTTGATATCGACCAATTATTATTATTATTACATAATAACGTATTGATTTTCGCCATTTAATAATGTTACTCTCTCATGTAATAATACATTAAATATATTATTGAAATATTCATCATTTATTATATCAATAATTATTCGTCATTTAATAAAACACACACACACACATACACTCAGTGATTTAGGAATCATTATATAATCAATATTTTCGCAGCAGTAAAATCGAATATGTGCCCTGTAAATGTAGGAATTATAAAATAAATTTGCCAAATTTCTATAATTCTTAATTATTAATTTCACTTTTCGAATTCACGATCGTTCTTTCGTTCGATACGATATTATTGAACGAATTTTGGCACGATAGTGGTTCGCAAAAATGAACTATAGGCAGCACAGACAGAAACATGCTGCACCGCAAAAGAATTCATTGTCGGGCCTCGGGTGCTTTTCATTATCATAACCTTTTTGCTAATGACGCTTAACAGACAGCATAATGCGTATGAAGAATACGACGCGTGGCATGGTAGATAACAGAAGGGGATCGAGCGAGATAGGTAATCAAAAACGATGCAAACGGATGGGATAGATATGCGGCGATGAAAAGGAGCACCTGCTGTATCTCTGTGTGTAGTCCCAGCCCGCGGGGTGCAACTTAATGAGCTTCCTGTGTTGGTTCCGCTTTTAGCGCGTAACTCGACGTCTGTCGAGCGTTTTCTTCCTCTCTCTCTCTCTGTTTCTCATTTATATGCTCTCTGTCCAGCATCACCCTCTGTCGTCGCGAGTATCATCATACTAGCGCATATATCTTGGGGAACGATCCGTCCACTGCAGTGTTGGAAGTGGCGTTAAGATGCAATCACGAGCTACGAATTAGCAGGTTGTCCGACGCGAGAATTCAATTCTCGCGTCATGAATCAGTTCGTCGTGAAGAGAGAGTCGTGTCAATTTTAAAATTTAATTTTATAAATTGTATAACTTGTGTATGTGATATTATCATCTGAAGCATTTCGCCAATCTGACAGGCTATTTTAAGAGATTCAACGTTGAGCAATAAATAGGAAAGAATTGTATATAACGTATATCTCATATACTACTTTTCGTATAAAGATACCAAAGCGTAATTTCTCTCTGTCATGTTTACGCAAGTAAATTAACAAGCAAAGTTCTTTGATGAGAGAATATTTTCTCCAGGGTGCAATAATTCGTTTAAGATCTAGTTACCACAAGGAAACTTTCCTCCATCGCTTCGTGTGTTACTTTCTCTCTGTCGATCCGGTGTTAGGTTACTCGCGCGAACACCAATTCCTGCGCGCCACCACAATCCTATCGGATCCGCTTTGTGCGGCGTCTGGAGAAGTAACAAATTCTCCAATTCTTCGACTCGTACTCTCTCACCGCGGAACCGATTGTTCGTTACTCCGCGAACGGATGAAGGTACGGAAATCATGTATCGATCCTTACTGAGAGCGAGGGTGTTACTCGTATGGTTTCTCCTCGCTGCGCACCGTATATACCTTTCTAATTCCACCACATATCGCGTCCGCCGACCCTTCCTTTCAACAGATTTTATTATATGCCTGCATATCTTGGTCTTAAACTTCTCGGTAGGATTTTTATTCGACTTCGAAATATCGCTGTGAATTTATGTGTCTCGTTTTTTTTTTTTTTTCTCCGTGTTCCTAATTCTTTATGAGAGTTTCAAAGCTCTCGCGCGGCCTCCTCGCCCGTCCTCTCGCGTTTTTCACTGCGAATCCATCACGCCGTATTACCGAGGGATCAATGAGACAGACATACAGAGACAGACACATAAAACGTCGGTGAGCTACCCACTCGACGTTTGAATACCGCCGAACTCAGTTACAGAGTGGTCCCGCGGTAAAGAGCAACGAGGAGAATGTATCCCTTGATGTTGCAAAGTGCTGCGGCGGCGCCAACTTATCGTCGCTAAGCCTCTTTATACGAATGTAGCCCTTTTTCTTCCTACCCGATTTCCTCGGGGTGACCCGATTTGTCGCTGGATAATGTTGATCGCTCGCACACCCTGCACTCATTGCGGCCTTAATGCAGGAATTAGCCGCCGATATTCGAACTATAGCACAGTCGTGTAAAAGAATATTTTGTACGACTCTCTACGCAAAATTCATGTTTAGATTTATTTATACGTATAATCTATTAATTAATACTTATTTTATCCTAGCTATCGTATATATAATATGCTATAATAATAATTTAATTTAAAAAGTATGTTTTATTCTGCTTTAGGGTGTAACATATTAAATATATTAAACGAAGGATTGTCATAAATAACTGTCGAGAGGAGTAGCTATTTTCGAGTAAATATTTTCACGCTAACATTCTATCGCGTGACTACCGCATTATGTCAAAGATGGTGCTCCTCTCCGCTCGTCTCTCATTTCCCGTGGCTCGATTTAACACGATTTAGCGACTGCAAGGAAGCACGTAAGTGAATATCGTTTCTTTTCTCAGCTGATACTCTGATACTTTTGCCATTCTCTATCGATACCTTGAACGCAACCGAGAATCGCGACGGAAGAATCCACGGGGGAGTAGCCTGGGGGAAGCTAAACGGAGGTTGGAGAGGATGGCGGTAAAGGCGTCCTCTGAGGCCACATTTCTAGAATGCAGAGAGAAAGAGAGAGAATGTATGTGTTAAGGTGCCTCCTAACTTCGCAGACAGTTTGAACCACAATCCTTAAGTTCCATCGCGCAGGCGAACTCCCTTCGAAACCTATACCCTATAACGTTGCTCATGCGACGACGTTTCACACTCATCGACAGTCGATCGCTATTTCACCGTGCCTTTTGCATGCCAACGTGTCACGTTGGGTGTGTAAGCAACTAGAGAGAAAGAAAGAATGAGATACAGTCGATCGCTATTTCACCGTGCCTTTTGCATGCCAACGTGTCACGTTGGGTGTGTAAGCAATTAGAGAGAAAGAAAGAATGAGAGAGAGAGAGAGAGAGGAGGGAAAAGGATAAGAAAAAGAGATCAGAAAAGCAATTTGAGTTTCTCACATCATACTCGCACGTCGTTACGTCGACGTCGTCCCTTCGTGTCGCCTCAAGCGATGGTCAACCGCATATGAATGGTGTGACATAAGGTGTCTAAGATGTTTGACAAGTACGTACGATCTACCCCCGCAAGGTGGGAATAGTTGGTAGAAAGACGGTAATACGTTTCTCTCAATGATCGTGAAAATGTGCATAACTATAATAGAATAGAACGAAACATTATATAATAAAACATGACCGAACCATCAAAAATTTTTTTGTTAAGAATGCCATTATTCATTCAAAACAAATTTATAATTGTATGAGACATATACTTCGTATATATGATACTGATTAAAATAAAGAAATATTTCGTAATTTCGTTTTCTCTATGCGTTCATCGAGCCACATTTTTTTTTGTGGTTTTTCGTTGCATCAATACCAAACTGAAGATGGCACAATTGTAATGCCAAAACACGTTCGTTTATACATATTAAATTTGTCTTTTGATCGTAAATATGTCTATACGTTAAACGTTTTTTTACATCACACATGTTAAAATTTTTAATTTGACTCTTACTAATTGCCCTTTACTTTGTAATATTATTTAAATATTTTCAAGCGCTAATAAGTGTTTTCAGATTCTCGGATGTAATAAACGCAAACTATGATATAGATATATAAAATATAGATAACTGCCATGCATATTTTATTCTACAGTATTCGCTAATTAAAAAATAACCACCCCTCCTCTCTCTCTCTCTTTCTCTCTAATTGCTACTGTTCCCATAAACGCGACGTAATCTCGTAACAAATAATGTTTTAATATATTTCTCATCAACGAAATATATATGAGGCTCGCCTCTTTATCGTTGATTAATCTCTTGAAAAATTTTTTATTTTTTTTTTTTTGTTTCCTTTTGTATCTATTCTGCAATTATAATTTGCGAGATTGAATTTATGAATCCGACATTTTTGTTGTATAAAACTGTGTCAAAGAGCGACGTATATCAATGTTAACGATCTCGGATTTATTCTTTGATGAGCGACACGCTTGTTCCGCAGGGACAAGGCAAAAATGCTGTCCATAGTGCCAGTAAAGTCGCGGCGTGGAAAAGACGGTTAAATATTCGTACGTATCATTACGAACACGCTTGCAGTAAAAAGTTTGATGTGTAATAGTACAATTTACCCTGTCTAGTATATTCTGTAGAACGCAGGTATCACTGGCACGACTTGTTACGGTTTGTTCGACAAACGACACGAAAACCGACCGAAAGATGTCCTGCTGACAAAAAAGTTAGATAGTAAGAAATAGTAAATTAAGTTTTGTAGTAGGAAGGTGGAGAGAAGGCTCTGAGAAAGCTGGTAAAGGCAGACGGTCATATAACTTCTTTTTAGGAACTTCAACAGCAATCCCTTTGTAACGTAATTAGTAAAGTAACTCGCGCGGTGATATCATGAGAGAATATTTATTTTAATCTCGAAGATAAGAGGACAAATTTGTCCGGCATGAAGAGAAATTTAGAGATCGTGGGTTTGACAGTGGCTTATGTTTAGAAAAAGAAGGAAGATCTGTCAGAAATATTTTTTTCGCGATTGGCACAATCTTAAGATTATTATATTTTACAATGGTATGGTATTATAAAGATTTGCTATAATCTCTGAATGTTCCGCGATATTTGTTAAATCTGTTCTATAATAGGGTTGCAAACCGTATAGGCTGTAAGAAATTAACAAATCATAGTCGATTACTTATTTCATATTTAACTATGATTGGCCAATTTCTTACGGCTTGCGACCTTATTATAGAATATAGGCTTTAGCGCTTTTCAATGCATTTTATTAACAATGAGTAATGCACTACGGAGCGAGTCAGATTGTATTCGTTCATTGGTAGTTGCGTTAATATTTTTTATGTAATACGTCTTTTTTTCAATGACAAAATTATTGTGCACATAATTTCATATGCATTGTGCACAGTTAATTTTACTTTTCTCGAAATATGTTGTTGTCTACCGTTTGATAAACATAAAAATAGAATAAATACTTTTTAATCGATTTACGATTAAATAATGTGAATGTGAGCGATATTATTTTTAGATATTTGTTTCTGTTGCAATGAAACATGCTCTTATTTGCTTAACGATATTAAAATCCATTTTATTAGTTTAAACAGGTATCAATTATTATTATACTTGTGAGATATAAAAACAAATTTGATTTTTGTTTACCGAGTGGAATTTATTTTTCGATTTATTTAGTACTTTATAAATTGTTATTGCACATATATTCAATAGCGTTATTTTTTATTCAAAACCGCAAGTATGTGTGCGTCAAGTATGTGTGTGTATATTGAAGCTTGAACGATAAGTAATTAAGGAAATTACATATTATTGAATTTATATTGATCAGCGATAAGATATATTCAACTTCATGTGGGTTATGAACTATTTTCCCTCCATCAGATGCTTTTATTATTTAACGAGATGAAATGATCCTTCTATTATAAGTCCTGAAATGCATCGGTAACGCGCGCGTAATATATAATTACCCTTATAATTATAATGAGTCCTATAATCAGCAGTACAATACATAGTTAACGAAGAAATTTAATATGCCGCTAAGTGCTGGTTCGGTTGTTACAGTAGTACTATAGCGAATGTGTAATGTGGTTATTGTATAGAAGTTTGCTAAAGTGAGGGAGACAGAAGAGTGAGAGCAGAGGAGAGAAACGTGGAATTCGATCTCATAAGTATAGGAATTAGTCGCGTGTATGAGGATTCGTTACCTAACTATATCAGATCATGAATAGATGAACATCTTTTGTTAACCTGTTCACTTCTTGATATGCATACATTTAATAATCTGTAATCGAGTAAAAGGGATTTAATTATATAATAATAAGGAAAAGAACAAAGTTTTATATTACTTGTAATATATATAAAGCTGACATGTAAGGAATATCTTATTATTACTTATAATATCAAAAGATGCGGTAACATCAAAATCTCAGGATTCGCGCTAAATTTTGTTGTAACTTATACCGTCGACAAGTTTGTACTAAGCAGCGCGGTTACGATAATCCCTCGAGTCATTTTCCTCGCGACGCGGCATCTTATCAATAATTAATCGCTATTTCCGCGTTCCTGCCGGTCGCATTAACGAAAGTTTTGCTTGAGAGAGAGAGAGAGAGAGAGAGAGAGAGAGAGAGAGAGAGAGAGAGAGAGAGAGAAATGAGACTATGGATAGATATATAAGAGGGAGAATAGCACAAACTGCTGCAGTTGTGCTTTCTCAGATCAAATAAGAAGAACAGTTGAATATGCCAGATAAGTTTCGTTAACGGCTCTTCATATCCGAAGGCGAAATTTTATTGGGAAAAAAGTACTTTTTTCAATAAAGTAATATACATCACCTTTGATAGGAAAAGGAGTCGATAAATCTCCTATTCACGAATGTCGAAGGAATGATTGATCAAATTTCTTTGTTGTGAAACGTGAAACCATTCCGGTGGATAATTTAAGGAATGCATTTATCATTGTTTCATTTGCGATTCAGAGTACCGATGGGTACCTTTAAAATTAGCGATTGAAATCGGATATTTGTAATTAATCGGAATCGGCATTGCCGAGCTCTGCTGTAACTTGAATAGTCGCGATAATTTGGAAAATTAAATTCTGTATTTTTGTATAGAAACGATTTTATTTAAACGTTATTTGATACATCGAGAAGAGGAAATTTTGTGTTATTTGATATTATTTTGCCATGAGATATTTGTTATCAAAGCCAGCAAAAGCATGTACCTCATTCTGTTTACTCGCCAAATCCATTGTTTCATATGTAACGGCTTAATGTATGAATTTATCTTAGAATAGTAATCCTTGTGAGTATTATCAGCGATTGATGTATTCACGTCGTGCTTTACTTGATTTCCTGTCTAATACTTGATTTCCTGGTAGCTTAAACACAAGATTTAGTCTCGCCACAAACGCGGTGCATGAATTACCCTAATGGGTGCATATAACTCAATAGCAAACAGGTTTGATAGTGCCTGTCAAAAGATAATCAGATTGAATTGCAACAGGGATTATCAAATTAAATAAATTATTGATTACGTACAATACCAAAAAGATGTATGTGCTGTAAGCAATTTTCATTTAAAAAAAACTTATACGCAATGAAAAAGAGCGAATATATATATTTTACACATTTTATAATAAAAATGAATAATTGAAGATATTAATTTAATAACTATTAGCAACTCTTCTCTCTCTCTTTCTTCTCTTCTCTACGATTTTCATTTTTTTTTTCAAATGGAAAGAATCTCTAATGCATACAAAAATATGAAAATTATATTAAACTATAACAGATTTTTCATAATTCGTTAATTTTCCTAAACAACGTGCAACTTTTAAAAGTACCTAAAGAATTATTAGAAATTTGTTATCAAAAAATACGAAAATTTCAGTGATATATTAATGTTTATGTTTTTATATATGGCGCTATTGAAAAATTTATATTTTTATAAAATATATCTATTGAAAAATATATTTTAAACATAATAAATAATTTTGAATTAATATTACACAATTAAGTTTTAAAGACTTACAATTACTAATCTCAATTGATGTAGCTGTAGCTGTTAGTTCTTAAAAAAATTATATTGTGAAAAATGCTTTTAATCTAAAATAGGAGCTAAACTATTTGAGGAGCAGACTTCCAAAATGCATTTTGTCCAAAATTTTACTTTTTTAATTTAAAGTATATAATATAGTATTCAATGTTGAGAGACTCATACTTTAAGCTACTAATATACGATGATCTGAAAGCATCTCTACATCATCAATTTATATACTGAAAAAGATTTTGATATTCAAAGTGCATTACGTCCTTTAACTATAGAGACAAACGAAATGTATTTGTTTAACATTTTTAGTAACTATTTAGCAATTTTGTTGAACATTTTACATATTCTTACTGATTGGAAAATTGTTATTATTTTCTGTAGGGCACGCAATTTTCTTGTGGCTTTCTTCATCGTTTTCTGAAAATTTTAAATTTTGGATAAAATGCATTTTGAAAGTCTGTTCATGTTTTGTAATGATTACCAAAGAACATGTTAAAGTCTGGCGAATCGGTTGAAATTCAATGAACGATCTTCTTACAACGAAACGAACGCTGGTTATTTGCTTCTGAAAGTAGACTCGCTTGAGAAGATTAGCCTTATGCAAAGGGAAATGAGGTGCACTGGCAAGAGGAAAAGAGTATAGCGAACACTAAGTACACGTGAGAATTGCATCGAGCAATTGTGAAACATGTAACACGACTACCGTGGTGAGAAAACGGAAGCCGAAATAAAAGGTACCGTTGGAAACGCGTAAGTAATAGCTTCGCTGGCAGACCTGATAAAACGAACAGATAGCCGATGGCGGTTTTTATTTTTCCCTTCGTACGCCTCAGGAATCAACTGCAGTAAAACACGAGAGAAAAACAGAAACGAGATTGGGAAATACAGCGAGGGAAAGCGGAAGGAGCGAGAAGCGAAAGTTACCTTCCGTATTTCGAATTTCCTTTTTTATCGGAAACATTTTGCTGTCGCTAATATTCTTAACTTAATAGAACTAGGTTAACTTAATGGAAATAGAATTAGGCCGGGCTTTATGTAAAACAGATTCCACAATTTTTTATAATAGTAACGCAACGGATATGAATCCCTTAAGAAAAAGAAACGATTGGTGTTTCAATAAACTGCGTTTAATTATACAATGATATTTTATTCATTACTGATGTAGAGTTATTGATAGAGCTAATCAGTTTATTGGACCATTAATCAGTTTTTCTTTCCGAAGTGATAATGAATCAAATTATTATTTATTTTATTTAAAGGAAAGCTTATCGTGCGCAGAATCTGGATTGTAAACTGCCAATGCAAAAGAATGTTTCAGCTTTAAGTATACACGCGGGCGATTATAGTTTCTCACATGTGCACTTACACATGTACAACGAACATTTTCGCTACGTAAATCTAATAACGTGGGCACATATCGACTTTCCAATTATCAACTTTCTCCATACTTTGAGAACTACTGAAATGGTATCAAGTTTCTTCAAAACCTATACCACTAAATCACAGAATATTTTTACGCAGAATATTTTTCTTACCTCTTTCTTCCACATCTTCCTTTTTCATGAAACTTTTCATAAAACTTCATGTATAAATAAATGAGAAATATGAATTTAGAAAATGCATAATTTTAATTCTATATTGCAATTTAGATAATCAAGAAACCGATATAATCCTGCTTGTAATTATGATATAATAATCTATATATATATTCCGGAAGATTTCTAAATCTAATAAAGATATCGGTCGATGATACTGCCAGTTAGGTGGAATACGTGATAAGCGAATGCATTTTCATAATGCTCAATTAATCGTGCTGTGAACGATTGTATTTTAATGATTGCACGTATACCCTTTAGGCACGTGCTCTCAAATAAATTACATCCGGGTCCATAATTTTCAATCTATCAGACGTTAACGGATACGCTTGATTATTCATCGGAAGGAAATAGTTGAATGTGCTTGCGCGCATAGTGGAACGATAGGTAACTGCATCGCCGAAGTCAAAGAGGCTTTTGATATCCTGACCACTGATCGGCCCTTCAAAGGGGTATTCGATCGTTTATCGCTCTTCCCCATGATACGCGATTCACTTTAGCATTTATGACGATGTCCTCGTGCATGCTAATGTGAATTCGTCGTTATCTGCCTTTAACGTTTTTACAAGATTCAATGTTGTAATATTGCAATGTTACTGTCGGATATTAAACCGGAATATTCGCGAAAATTTCATTTTCATTAACTTAAACATGCACCCGTCTACGTGTAACCGTCGCTTGAACCTCGCCTTGGATGAGATATTTAAAATAAAATCTCTATATAATGTTTATACATCTCATATTATATTATAAAAAGCGTAATAGGTGAGATAACGTATCGGGACAAAGTTTCACATTTTGAGATAATAAATACAATTTAATAAAAGAGTAATATCGTGAAATCATTATAAATAATTGTTTCTGCAAGTAACAAGTAAAATGAAAGATAATGATTTACTTATCTCAGGTTGCTTTGTCATCATTAGATGCCTCCCAGGCTTCTTCGATCTTCTCTTCCTCTTTCTTATCAGTTTAAACTTGTACAAAGTAATACTCGCGGAAACACGGTTAATTTGGTTAATTACGATTGTACGTTCTAATGAACAAATTAGAATAATTGCATAGCATTTTACATACTTATACTTTCGACGTTAATCGTACGCTCCGCGTACTTTATTATCGTTTATTATAATGAAATTTCATCGAAATGTGAAAATAACACCTCTTTCGAAGTTTTCACATTTGAAGGAATATGATTTATTTAATATTCCATGTAATTGATAAACGTTAAAATACGAACTTAATTACAAACGCGTATATTGATTAAATGTATTGCGATGTTATCTTGAAATGAATCCGTTTCAAACACGTTGCGATAAAAAAAAATGTAAAACATTCTAATTTGAAAGTGACAAACAAATTACGAATTTAAGTCAATGAAAAATTCAAAGCAGAATGCTGGATGTATTTGAATCTATAATAGTCCAATATATATAAAATTATAAATTATTATATTTCCTGTGTATAAATATAATACAGTAACATTTACATTAAATATATAAAAAATTCAAAGTGTAGTGCTGAATAGACATTTTTTAGAAATTTAAAAAAAAGAATTATGAGAAAAACTAACTCTCTTGTAGTTAGATAAAATTGAAATTAAAAATTATTATTTCACAGTATTTACAGACAATAGTCTCTTTAGCGCTAATTGGATTCGAAGATACTTATCCCGTAATGCATTTTGAACTTTTATTTTAAATGTAATTTTTTAAATTGTCGTTTTGATAATAATAATGCAAAATGATATTCAAATTAAATCATCATAGTAATTAAAAGCTGCCTTGATTGTGAGGAGCAGACTTCCAAATTGCATTTTGTCTAAATTTTCATTTTTTAAATTAAAGGTGATAATAATGTGTTCAGTATATATTGAAACTCTCATACTTTAAGCTACTTTACGAGGTAATCTGAAAATATTACTTTATCCACACCATCAATTTAGCTATGTGCTGAAAAAATTTTTCACATTTGAAGTAAATTATATGTCTTTTAATTAGAAACAAAATGTATTTGTTTAACATTTTTAACAAATGTTTAGCAAATGTTTGTTGAATATTTCACATCTCACTGATTATTATTTTTTGTAAAGCGTGCAGTTTTCTTTCTTGTTTCTTAAAAATGATAAATTTTGGACATAGCACACTTTGAGAGAAAGAAAGAGAGAGAGAGAGAGAGTCTGCTCCTCGTACATTAATAATTATAAATTAAAATAAAATTAAGATTGAAGAGAGAGAGAAGAAATATTTATTGTAAATATCTTTTATGTTATAATAAAAACCGTTCAATATATTGCGTCTCGGCGCGCGCGATCTGCAGGGGGTAAGGGTGGTAGACATGTCGCGCGACGTTTTTGTTTTTGTTACACTACTTACAGCGCGGTTACGAGGCTCGAGGCCTCGGTGAGTGGAAGGTTAAGTAGTCATTTGCGTAGCGAAACTATCGAATCGACAAGACGTTCCGCGTGCTATCGCGCATTATCAAAATGCAATCGCGCTAAGTATCACAAACCATCAAATGAACATAACTATCGGTCAGTGCAATTAATGCGAATTCCTACGATTAACGATCTGTGGCGGCAACGGCTATTTGTCGAAGCAGATATTTCGCGTAATTTATTCTCGCGTTTGACATTAAAGCGATTCGCATAAAGAGTTAACTTATTACTTTGTAACGTTTTCTTCAGGATACAGCTTGTATTTTGATGATTCTTAAATCCGAATACCTGTATTTGAAGTCACACTTTGAAATAATTCGTTTAAGAATAATTGCTTGTCTTATCTTGTTTTTATATTGAAAGTGCGAAATAATCAAATCGAGTAATTTGAATAATGAATAGTTAAATATTATTTATTGTACTACGTATAACCTCGTTGAATTTATACATTTGAAATACATGCGTATGTACAATACTAAGTTTCAGTTTTATATTTTCAAATGATCTATCGTGCTTTTTAATTAGTCAAAATTTCGTTATCCGAATTGTATTATACGATATTAGAATTCCCGATATTATTTTCGAATTTTTTGGTCATTAACGAAACATTGCTTATACGAAACGGATTGATAATAATGACTACAATCAATCACAATTGACTTCCACGACTAATGACTACAATTCAAATTAATCATCAATATATGATCGTAATTAATTTCGTGTTTCAGTATTTATTAACCGCGTATAACATAAATTCGGGGTTTTTGCGTCGGTGATCTGTCAGAATAAGCTTCTACCGTTTGAATTCTGTTTGTTGTATTAATTTGCAAAATATCAATCGTAGTTTTCTTCATCCTAATCGTAATTCTTTATCACCAGAGATACATATGATTGTCTCGCGTTGCTTCTACCGTTTGAATTCTGTTTGTTGTATTAATTTGCAAAATATCAATCGTAGTTTTCTTCACCCTAATCGTAATTCTTTATCACCAGAGATACATATGATTGTGTCTCGCGCCAATGTACGTATATGCGCACTGAATTCAATAAAGCCGCCCCATAATTCAATAAACGATAAAATACGCGGCGTTCATTTAACTTGAGAGTATATCGTATAAAATATAGTACGATTATCGTTTAGGAGTATCGTAATATGCTAGTGACTGTAGTGCGATTGTAATTAACTATGTCTGAGTTTGAGTGTCGGGTATGAGTGTGACAAGGAACAAGGGGAAATAGAGAGAAACACAGGAGAGGACGGAAAAGCGTCAAACGACAGTGGAGCAACCATAGAGTAACTTATACTTAAACACGACTCGTAACGAGACTGCATTTTCGGCGAAAGCGAGGACAAGACCAGCCGCAGTTATAAAGGACGAACTTTATTTAGCGTGCGGGCGAAATTTTCATTTGACCATCGGACTGTGGTCGTTGTACATCGTATGTATGATACATACATATGGTATATGTATACGTGATATATGGTACACGCATCCACGCGCACGTGTGCTCCCGAGACGCAGATCGGAGTGTGCGTATCGTGTGAGGGTGCGGAGAAGAGGGTGCACCTCCACCGTCATTCGAGAGTATTATTGCGGTGCTGGTCGGTCGACGACGGGCGAACGGCAGATATATCAGCGGGTTGGCGTTTATGTGGCGACCAACTGTCGAGTTAATATTCACGCGATTCCAGCCCCCTCCACCCCCCCCGGCCGCCTTCTCCGTTCCATATCCTCGTTCCGAACATGCGTCGACGACGTCGCAAAATTCTCGATTTCAACCTCGACCTCTCTCTTCTCTCACCCCAGCGACCAGTCGCCTCGCCATAACAACTTCCTCGTACCATATATCCTTTTACGCGAAATTTGGTACGTTATATGTCGGTGGAAATTCTAATTAACGATATCTTACTTTTACATGGACCTTATTTGCAAAATCACTAATAAGATATAACTAAATTATTATATCGTATATCTACCATATTTTTCAATCGATTACATTTTTCGCCTTTAAATATTGTTCTTAAATATTTTGCAGGAATTTTTGTAGGTTCTTAAAGTTTTTATCTTCTCACATTTTCTAACTAGTTTGTATGTATTATTTTGATTTTTAGTGATGAGAATGTAGAAATCTTTTATCTTTGATCTCGCAACTTGTTAAAGTTTTTATTTATAAGTTTATATATTGTAAATTTTGATAAAATATAAATAAAAAATAGTAATCCTTTCTGTTCGAAATATCATTGTTTTTTTAACGATATTTTTTAATCATCCATGTTATTTATTTTTGTATGTGTAAATTTATTGCCTGTCGACGGAAGAGAAATCACACCGTTGAAAATCACTTCATCGATATTCAGACGATTCAAAGTTAATTGTTTTAGTAAGAGAATTTTCTGTTCATTAACTCGCACTAGCCTTACCGCAGTGCTTATATTAATTTTCAATCGACGAGTAAATGAAGTTTTACTATAAAAATTACTAATCAATTCATAATAAATAACAGTAATAAATAAAAAATTAAAGTCGTTAAATATTTTTAAATAATTTCCAGTCTAAATGTCATATTGTTACTTGCGGTTTATTTATACTATAATATTTAATATAGTGCTTGCTTCTATTTCGCGCTTTTTGTTGCAGTACGTATGGCGTATGGCTTACCCTATGGCATGGCATCACGGAACTTCGCACTGTGCGCCCTTATTGTCACCTTCCTCCACATCAGTCTCGGTAAGAAGTCTCGAATATACCGCTTCGCTAAGGTAAGTATTTCCGTGACGCGTAGATTCTTATATACGAATGGCAGCTACGTAAAAAAAAAAAACAAAAAGATCGTCGTTCGGGGGAGTTGCGAGGAGAAGCAAAAGTTACAAGTTTTTAATCCTCACGAAATGACAATCCCCTCCTCCCCTTCTACTCAAGGACCGCCGCGATTGGTATCGTGCCCGTTACTTTTGCGCCGCTTTTCTTTGCTCCAGTTACGGTAAGAATCAAATAGAATCCTTCTCCGAAGACGTCGCTATCGGTAGCCTTTCGCGTTTTCGAGAGAGCTTAAAAAGAATCCTCACTTATAAAAGAAGCAGGAATTGCAAAGTAGCACAGAGGCCGCCATCTCCTCTCCCCCTTTTTCTCCCGGAAAACGAAACGCGCTCGTATTCTGTATCGTTACGCTATTTAGATATTTAATGTATTACCTCTATATTCGTTTGCATGACCGTAAATTACGAAACTTTTTTTCAAAGATGATATTTCAAACTTACAGAAATTTACGTATATTTATTACATTAAAATGAGAAACGCGAAAGAAATTTGATAGAGTTTGTGAATGCGATTAAACCTATCATATCTTATCAAATTAATTCGCGAAACAGTAGATTTTGTAAATGTAAAAAGTAATAAAGTATGAGAAATGCATTTATAATTCAATATTTGAGGAGCATAATTTTAAAATGTGTTTGGACCAAAATTTATAATTTTCAGAAAAGCGACAAGGAAATCACGTGCCTTATAGAAAAATAACAATTTGCCAATCAGTAAGATGTAAAATGTTAAATAAAATTACTAAACTATTTCTAATAATGTTAAACAAATTGAATAATTTAGACACTTCAACATTATTTATTTATTTATGGCTCATAACTCTTTTATTGGAAGTATACATTGTTTTACTTAAAAAATTGCATTTTGTTTGCCTCTAATTAAAGTACATAACGCATTTCGAAGATCTAGACTTTTTTCAGCACATAAATTGATAATAAAAAATGCTTTCAACATTAAACATTGCCATCTCTAACTCAAAAAATGAAATTTTGGACAAAATGCATTTAGGAAGTCTGATCGTCTCCTCGTTTATTGAGACACCTTCTCGGTTGGAGGCAATATTGGATTTTGATTTCTCATTACGTTGTAGATGCATACAAATCACAATGCATAGATTGTCGAGTACTCGATTTGCATGTGCGGACCAACGAAAATATTACCTGCTCTTCGGGGATGGTCTTTCCACGCGATAGATCATGATAGATGATGATTACTCCACAAGTCAGCGAACTTTCGCTCGGCCGTGTTCCACGTGATTAATAAACACTCCGTTCCTCGCGAAACTTTCTCTCTTTTCTTCGTGCTCGCGTGCTCGCCTCGAGCTTATCAAAAGGTATACAGGAAGAATATACCTTCTTTTTTTTTTGGTTTCACCTATTAGATTCTATTTCATTATTACGAAGATGATCAACGCACGACCTCCTGTGTAAAACGTAACGTCATATCGAATTGGCATCCGCCACGCGAGAATGCGAGGGGTGACTACCGTGACGTGAGAAGGTTATGGAGCCTATAACGCGATTAATCAACACCCCATTATACGACGCACTGACTGTCCCTGCGTGTGGCATAGTAAAATATGAACAAAATTCGTTCCAGAAGATTTATATGATAATAAAATAGAAAGTATAATAAGCGCTGAAGGAAAAAGTTTTAGTATTTATGACTGTAATTACATGTTATAATTATGCTTATTATTGCTATAATGATTGATATAAAATATTATACTGAACCAAAAATGAGTATAAATTATACTTAAATTATATAGTAATTGCACCATTTTTATGACAGTACATTTTGGATTCCCCAACTAAATATATTTATTAATACACGTAGAACTTACATTTTTTATTATAAATATTATAGCAATAATAATCATGATAACATATAATTATAATTATATATCACAATATATATATATTTGTTTGCAATAAATTAAGAAATACAAGCCAATCAATTATGTCAACCTTCTTAGAAAATAATTTTCATTAGAAATGAACGTTTTCAAAGTTACGCATCATACAGTTCACTATTAGTGACGTAACCACAAACACTACTCTTAGAAATAATTATGATTATCGACGACTTGGTTAATCGGCCACTCGTAATATGCACAAATAATGCATGACGATTTAAATTAATTTTTTATTCGCGCGGCGCAAAAAGATGATGAGCATTCTTGTATTGAGGGACCCGAAATTTCTCTAATACGCCATCCATATATCATATCCGTATCGACGGCAAGTTGGCCGCGTGGTAGGCTAATTAAGGATTAACTTCACTGATCGCTTTAGCCGTAATCGCTGGCGTATAATCGCTAATTACATAATTCAGGACAAACGCCGCCCAAGTCCGAGATCCTGCCCGAATTTCTGGCGCTCTTAGAAAATCACACGGTCACTCAAGGTCGCGACGTCTCCTTCACCTGCGTCGTTAATCATCTCCAGTCTTACAAGGTAAATGTACTCGTGCTGCTCTCGTGCGCATGTTGTAATTAGCTAGTCGATTAGGGCCACCGCTCGAAATAGTAAGTAGTATGGCCTAGATCGTATTTTCGCTTAATATATCGGATGTAACTTAGACGGATTGTATTGTCGAGTAATTGCGATGTAACCACCTGGAACTATATTATTCCACCGCTCGATTATTAAGCGAATATTATCAGAACATGTTTCGAGCAGTGGTCATTCGAAATGCTGCATCATTAAGCAATGCGCTACCATATAAATAAACGCTAATTTTGCGGCACAAAAGAAGTAGAGGAATAATAAGCGGTACTTAATTTAACGACGTCCTTTAACAAGCCAGTAGGATAAAATAAGCAAAATCAGATCGAATCTATTTAGTTATTTAATTATAAAAAATTATAATTACGTACAAAAAAATTATATTGTGTTGTTTTGAAATGCACGAGATATAACTTAGCTCTCGTAAAAATGTCAGATATTTACGATTCATCGACTTTTTCGATTGTCGTTTCTTGAACTCCTAAGGGAGAAGCCGCGAGCGACGCTACAAATGTCAAGATGTTTTCCTTGGATCTGAATAGCGAAACAATGCAAATCAAGCGAAACTGTCGAGTATTCGCAGCATTTTCCGACGACAAAAAGACAAAACCGGAAGAATGTATCGAGACAACAAAGAACACTATTTTCATATCAGGAAAACTATCTATTTCGATCGATCTTGCTGTGCGGTTTTCTCTATTCGCAATATCTTTACAATGATTAAAGATACATGAAGACCGGACGTCAAAAGATGATACAAAACGAAAATCTCATCGAAACTCGCGTGTGTCTCTTCAAATTCAATTTTACAGATACGAAATAAATTCAATAAACGGGAATAAATTAAACGTTAATGACAAATTCAGTGACAAGTTTAGGATCCATTTTTTTCTTTAGTATTATTTACATTGCGGCTCTTTTAACTTTCATGTTTAAATATCTCTGTAATTAAATCTGAAATTAATATTCCGTTAGCACACTTAAAATTAGCCGAATAATTCGTATTTACTCTTTCGAACCTAGATTATTCGCAAAAGGCCCTTTATTTTTAAATGTTGACTTTTTTGTAAACCGACTCAAAATTTTCATCGCGGGGTACTTCACCTCCAAACACGTTAATTATCTGCCACGTTTGTTCCGAAGCGAGAATATATTTGTACGTTTATTTTCCTGAACGTTATCAATTATTGTTAATAGCAATTTAGCCGCTGTCAGGCAGGTTGCTTGTTTCTCGCAATTGTTCCGCCATGTCAACATTGCAACGATTTAACGCGGAAACACTCGCTCTCCGTGTATCTATACACAATCACTGACTTGTATACGTTTGCGAGGGAAGCGTTCGGTTGTGTGTACGATCTAGAATCCAGGGAATCTCTTCTAGGACGGACTCTGGTCGCGAGTAATTCACTTTCAAGAAGAAGTCCAAGTTTTGATTGCGTGCTCAGATCGCGACAATCGTTTCTATCGCGTTTCTAACGCCGTTGGAGCGTGCTCGTGGAGATACTCGCCGTCTTGTCGCTCGCGGCTGTGCCGAAGGACTCTTCTCGCCCTCTCCCTCACCGGAAAGAGAAAGGGAACGACGGAAGAAAGGACATAAATCAGATCTGCTAATATAGCGACGCTGAATAGCCCTGATTTTTGCCGCCGCACTTCTCCTCCTACTTTTCGCTCTCCTTTTTCCTGTGCAATTCGCGCTGACTTTGCTACACCGTTTATACGCACCTCATGTACTTCAACCAGACGGCGATTAGGTGGGAAAACTGTACAAAAGAATAGGCGTAATTTTTGCAATTAATAGCGTTAAATTTAAATTTATACATCTCTCAAAATTATTACACGAATAAAGTTCTATCGTTTATGGCTATAATAAAAATAATGGCGGAAAGATATTTTAGAAGAAAATTATGCGAGACTCTTTGAAAAATATTAGAACTTGTTCAGTTTATATCCAATTGTGTCACATCTTGGTAATTATGAAATTGCAGAAAGAAATAGTTTGATCGAGTTGCGTATTTTTTCGTGCATATGTATGTAATCATGATACCTTCGTGCAAAGTCAGTAGTTCAATCTCAACTTCGTTCAATTTCCGATCAGTTACTGTAATAACATTTACTCTCTTGTTTCCCTTCCTATCTCGTTTGGATGTATTGTTGGCGTAGAGAGAAACCTCGCGTGCGCGCATGCAAAATATTATCTTTTTACTCTCTTTTTTCGTTCTGTTTAATCACGTACAATATACATTTTCTACGTGACTTTATTTTTTATTTCTCTCTGTAATGTGCATATTGTACTTTATTTTCCAAATGGAGAAAAGAGAAAAGTATACTTACATTTTTGCGATAGCAGAGAGGGAACGAAATTCGCGTTAGAAAAACGTATGCTCGTTCCGGCATCAAAAATACCTACATCGAAAGCTGTTTAATTTGGCAGCTGGCTCGAACTCGTCGTTGCGTTCCACGTAACCGCGTCTCGTGCATCCGGTAACATCTAATCTCAGAAATTTAACCCTTTACCGCAGTCCCATGTAATGATCGGTGCAGCCGTATCTGAAGCCTCCGATGCTACATCTCTCCGCAGGAAATTCAAGCCTTGTAATTAGACTCGCATAGTGTTACGTCGGTGATGTATTTCAAATTGAGAGAGAGATGAAGCTCTTATAATGTATAGAAAAATATCAAATATCTTTATTTCGGAAATAATTCTTTCGCTGCTATAGTAAGTATACACGTATGTCTCTCAACTCGAATTAAATACCAGTAAATTTAGAAATGTGCAATTTCAACGTACATATATATTACGCATGGATACTAAACTTAGTAACTGAATGCCGCGTAATATCACCGTAAATGCAATACCCTGAGATGTAATGTCATGTAGATTATGTCGTGTGCGTCAGCCATATCAGATGTCTATGAGGACACCTGGCCGATTGCTTCTGATCCACGATGGATGGATCACACACGGAGATATAGATTCTGGCGAATGTGTCGTCGCTACAAAAAGCTTTGTCTCCAACGTCCCTGATCTCTCTTACGTATTTACGTATAACATCTTAAATTCCATTGTCAATCGAAAAACGCAGCGACGCGAGCTTTTGTCCGCGATTTGAAAACCCTTTTATCCTGCTCATTGGCTTCACCGCCGTCTGAAATATGACAGATCGGCCTGCCGATCCGTGCCGGCGCGAGGGAGAAGAGAGGGCTGGCAAGGGCTCGAAATAGGGGTTGTAGCAACGTAAACCTGAGCGGAATTTGAGAGTGCAGCCTGAACGTCGCGCCAGCGTCTCAGTATGAATACCGATAAGCGCCTTTCGCAAGCACCGCGACGCTTTTTAAGCACCAGCTCGGCACAGTGCTAATGAACAGTTGGCGCCTTTCTAGACTCAATCTCCTTCTATGTAAAATGCAACCTCTCTCTTCTCCTACATGAGAAAGAGCAAAAATCTTTCTTTCCGCAAATACGTACTTCACGTTATTTATCTTTATGACTTTCTTTTGTCGCTGTTTCTTAAGAAGATCTAATAGCAGGAAGCCCTGAAAGTTATACGTATCATCTATTTATAAATATGCACATTTCTTAATTACGTCATTTATTTTAGTTTATTTATTATCATATTTCCTAGATCAACTGTGAAGTGCAATCGTTAACTGTTATTATGCGGTTTTTTTTAATAGTTTCCTCAATAGATTAAAAGTGTATCTATTTCCGAGCATCGTGTCATGTAAAGCTGAAAAAATAATAACGCATTTTTCTCGCTATTTTGTAATCAGTTATCCATTTCTGTAATTGTGACTGCGTTTCACTTAACGCTCGCGAGCATCGTTTGTCCTTGTTTAATATTTGACCAAAACGAGGATGAAATACGCGGTTCCACGAGCATTGTGAGCGTTAAATGGAACGCAATCTATACAGTAATTATAATATTTATTGTATATTCGAAATATCTATCGAGTTTATCATCGAAGACTTTCGACTTTCGCGAAAATTATCTTCACTAATCCTTTTATTTACCAATTACTCACATGGATATTTACGATTTGCTACATAAAAATGTTAACGCAAATAATATTGGACAACTGTGAGTTAAATTAAATGTTTCTTTTTTAAATTGCAATTGTATGTGCGTGTGTTGGCAATACGTTAAAAACATTTCAATATTTACGATTACTAGTCATAAAGAAATATATATTGACGTTTATAAAGAATTTTATATTACAGAAGGATATTTACAAAATATATTCGTCATGCGAGAGAACTTCATTATTTGCGAAGTTCTAATAAATTATACATAAATTCAGCGAATTGATCACGTCAAGCACAGTTAATAGATATATAGATATTAATTGTAATTATATAATGTCGGCTGCTTTATTATTATTGTCTCGTATCTAGACATTTCTAGATACATCTTCGTCATTATGTGGACAAAATGAACATCTTTGTCACGTCACGCGCAGGTTGCCTGGATAAAGTCGGATTCGCGTGCGATTTTGGCCATTCACACGCATATGGTGGCGCACAACCCACGCTTGTCCGTCACTCACAACGGCCATAACACATGGAAGCTGCACGTGACTAACGTTCAGCCGAACGACTCCGGCACGTACATGTGTCAAGTTAATACGGATCCCATGAGGAGCCAGGTCAGTAGAGCCGTTGAACATTAGCACGACAGTCATCGCCGTTCTCTATCACGTTCCACATTGCCGCCGAATAGGGGGATGATATGTCGTACTCTCTGTATAACGCAAATGCCGCGTGAATGCAACGTGTATACATACGCTGCGTACGTCCGTACAAAACGGAGAATATTCAGCACGGAACTGGGAAACGCTCGTGTCACGTTGTAAAGTTCTTTTCTGATAATTACTTTTTTAAAATTGAGCTCTAGAACGGATTTTTTTTTATTTCTCTCGCTCGAGCGAATGAGAGGGAAAAGTCAGCTCTGACTAACGGAGATGCTTTCATTCCTATCAGAATTCCTTTTTATTAAGATTAATCATCGTACACAAGGGATATCGATTCGTACTTTAATTTCTTTCGTCTGTTTCGAGAATAATTAAAAATATATAGAAATAAGAGAAATCAAACATTTACTATAGTATATTAATTAACATCTAAATATTTAAATATTATACACCCATTACCTAAGCTTTTTTACTCTGCCAATTTCTTCACTTTCAGATAAATTGCAGATAATTTTATCCAAAAGATATCTTTAATATGGGAGAAATCTCGCTCGGGTAAAATTATTTAGAAGTGAAGAAATTGGGCATAAGAATAATAAGAAAAAGAGCAGTGAAGAGTCGAACTGAGATTAAAAAAGTTAATCTATAGTAAAAATGGGCATTAAATATTTCGAGACTCGATCGATTTTGAATTCAGCTTTGTCGAGTACAGTAGTTAAACTGTCGAGATCAGTACTTTTTCGAATAGTAACGAATCTTGCGCGTAGACCGGCCACATGAAGGTCGTGATACCACCCGATATCATGGACCTGGATAACACCGCGGATATGCTGACGGCCAAGGAAAACGGCGATCTGATGTTGCGATGTCGAGCTACCGGCAACCCGGAACCGGTGGTGATCTGGCGACGGGAAGATGGGCGCAACATCACGCTGAGGAACGAGAATAGCGTCAAGCGAAGTATGATGCTAAGTAGTTTTTGATCTGAAAATAATTTGTTTGAACTGTCAAAATAATTAAAACTCTCAAGCTAATATTGTCAGAATGTTAAAACTTTGCAGCATTCCTCATCATGCTTGCTATACAATTATCATTATAGTCCAATAAAATTATTTTCAGAGCTATATCTAGCTAAATGTTGAAATATTTCTGCAAAATATCGATTCTTCCATTTGTATACAAAATGTAAGATAATTAATGTTGACAGAAGCACGCTTTATTACATGATTGTTGTCAAGCTCGAAGATTACAATACATGGATAACAATAGAAAAACTCATGCTCCGATTTGATTGATTAATTGTCAATTAAACACAATAATGCTTAAACTATCATGTGAAAGTAAGATGATTGCCTGTTGCGATTTGAAAAGGTTGAAATAAAACTCCATCATACCTCACCGAGGGATGCCATTAAACGCGAAATACCGATTCATTGCCGAAGATAGATGAAAATTTCCCACCGTCGGGATATGACTAATGATTATGATGCCGTCTCTCTAAAAGAATGCGATTGGCCGTGGCTAAACGAAACCGTATGTCCAGCGATTTATCTTTAATTGATCCATGCGTGGATGTGATTTTCGAGATGAAATATTCCCCTGCAAGCGGATCACTTTTAAACGAGCGACGGTGCAAACGACGACGGTGTCCGCCGCGCCGTGTCCCGCGGAAAAGCAGCCATCCGATTAGCCTTCCTGACTGTGAGTGATGGATGTTGACTTTACATATATTTCCTTTTCGCCACGGTCCCCCTCCTATCGACTCGCGAACCCGATTGCAATATCCAGTGTGTACATTGCGTCGCGAAAACGTTACGTCGTCGCGATATCTCCATCCCGCCAGAGTGAGACTCCGCCGTCCCCTCTCCGCCGTGGAATCACACATCAGACTCCTGGTTTTGTATTCTTTCGAAAGCTTTTAATTACCATGTCTTTACACGGTAAGACGATTACGAGCTCACATTCCGCAAATTATTTTCATTTCCGAAAAATGCACTGAAAGAAAAGATTGACTGAATCTGGCATAGCATTTTTAATTGCGGTTGCAACAGCTATAATTTCAAATGCTACGCCATAAAGCAGCCGTCAATCTTTTCTTTTAGCATCTTTTTCTCTCATGATTAAAGACACGGAGTAATCTATAGTGATAAAAAAATGTTTAAAAAATAAAACTAACACGAATAATTTTGACATAAAGTGACATATTTCTCACTTAAAACCGAGACAAAACTTTTTATTGGAATATCGATTTACTGATTAATTGCAATTTTTTTTATTTCATGAAAAAGAAACCGTGATGGCAGATAATGTAGCGTATCTTTTGCATAAAAGAGATGATATTTGAGAAATGATATCGGTTGAATAAGATTATTGCGTCGAAAATTGAGAGCGTCTGAAAGACATCTGTATTTTCGAATCTCTCATCCTTTATCACGTCGGAAATGTTAAAGCAGCGCGTACGTTTGAGGGCGAGCAACTTCATCTGCGGGGTATTCAACGGCAGGAGATGGGATCTTATCTCTGTATCGCGTCGAACGGAGTGCCGCCGTCGGTCAGCAAGAGATATTACGTCAACGTCCGTTGTAAGTAGCGTACGCGTGTTGCCACTAGCTAGCAACTTCCGTTCGAACAAGTTACACGACTAATTGCATCTTTCTCGTTAAAGTCAAACCGCTGATTAAAGTCTCAAACCAGTTAGTAGCGGCACCCGTCGACAGCGACGTCCTCCTTCAGTGCTACGTGGAGTCCTCGCCGAAGGCTCTAAACACATGGTACAGAAATAATGGTGAGAAAACACCGGCTTTCATTTCACGTGTACTTGTTTATTCCTTCCGAGCACTGCTTAGTTGCTTCGTAATTATCTATTTTTTTTCAATCATTATTTGAGACAAAGTTTTTCTTTATCTATTATATTTCTCACCGATTTATACATAGGTATATTTGTTGGCACTCTCCAACCTAAAATACAAAGCATTTCGTTTTAACTGAGAATATTATATCTACGTTAACTTTATTCACCGAGATTAAAAACTATAAAAATTTTTAGATAGCTATTTGATAAAAATTCGATAAAAAGTTAGATAGTTCAGCAATTCTCTCTGCGACAATAGCCACGTCAATTTTATTATTCATTCCATTGAATTATTAATTTTACCAAAAAGATAAAAATATGCATTTCTTTTATATTAATAAAAAATGACTATTTTTCTTTTTTCCCGTTCCCTGGAGAAGCTTGAAATGAAAAAGAATTCTGTTTTAGAATATAAATGTATATATTCTCGATATAATTATCTCTGAAGAGAAGATATTTACTTTAGGAGTCAAACTACTTGAGAGCGAGAAACACGATATATCAGAAATAATCATCAACGACTATGCATATCAACTAAATCTCACTGTCAGACGCCTTGACAAATCTGATTTCGGCACTTATACGTGCTCCGCTGAAAACGCTTTCGGAAAAGCGGAAGGGTCCATAAGACTACAAGGTACAGTAACAATTATTAGTACAGATGTAAACAAATTCATTAATTAAATATTATATTATAAATCTCCACATTAAATCTCCTTATCAAATTCTGTCGAAAGTATTTATTTTTATTTCGTCGTCTTGCGATTTTTATAGAATGAAAATATGAGCACACGCATCCTGCGGAAAAACTTAATTTTAAAGAAATATTTCTTTGAAATTAAGATCTCCCTTTTCAGTGCATGAAGAACAGAAAGATTGCATTCCACAATTTATATAACATTTTTTATATTTATGAAACTCTTTAAAACGTTTATGTGACATCTAGCCTCTTAATTGTTAGACAATACCGATAATCGCCTTTGTTACCCGGAACTCGAATTTACAGAGCTGCAGATATCCAAACCAACGACAGCCTCCACAGGAAATACCGAGCTTATCGAAAAGCATATCTGGCGAAAGCAGACGGAGAAGAAAGGAAAGAAATATTCATACGTGCTCGACAAGACGGAGTCGGATTTGACCCTAAAGAATGTGGGCCACACCACGCCGATGTCAAGACGAAATTTGTCCAGCTCATTACCGAATGTCGCGAACAAGTCGAGAATCTCCGCGTTTCCACCGCCAGCACCAGCTCCGGCGCATTCAGCGCCCACACGATTGGACGTCCAGAATGGCGTTAAATCATTACGTGATCCGCAATTATGTTTCATCGTGATCGTCCTGGTAATTTTAATTTATGACTGAAGCGAAGAGCAAGACGTTTCGTGACGAGATCGTTCATTTGCAACGAAATCGGATCATTTGCCATTATTCCGATTGATGAGAGACACACAGAGTGGAATTACGTGTAATCGATATTCAAATCATTTATTTGCCATATTTTCGTTCAGATGTTAGAAAAATGTGATGGAGATATCGAGAGCATCGGTATTTTGCTGTAAATAATAAGACATTTTTATGACAATAAATGTAGTTACGTTTAACAAGTAAACGAAATCACAGAAAAAGGTATCTGAGAAGTAGGTGCAGATCACGCTGTTAAAAACGCACGCTTATAACTACCATCATACAAAATTATACATTCTATACAGCATTTGCTAATATTAATTTTTTTTATCAAATATAAGGCGATAAATTGACGTGCAGCATTCTTTTGTTTCGAAAAAAGATCACCATTTTATACATATTTTCAAATAGTAGACATTATTAAGCGTAAGACTTATAAGAGTCGTTCCGATTGATTCGTGTAATTATCGCGCGGTTAATGGATAAGTGTATACATTGACAGAGTAATTAATGAGGGGTCCATATTAAAAAACCGACTGAATTCGTTGGTCTTTCGAAATTGACTGAATTAAATTTATTCGTCTCTCTAGGAACAGCCGTATTTAACAAGAATTGTGACATGTATATATGTATGACAATAAATGTTGTTTTTACTATCAACCGCGAGCGCGACCTTTCTCTTTCAGGATATCCCGATGCTTTTCTGGCGATAAAAGTAAACGCATAGAAATTTCAATTCAATTATGTACATGCTGATTTGCGTTATCATCGACAAGAGGAAGAAGCCGCATGAGGATGTGCTACCCACATCGTTTGTTTCATCCATCGCTCGCTGTCTCGAGGGCTTAGTTAATTCAATGACTTCAGCGCGAATGGATTTATCACGATGAAGCGTTTGTTAATAATTTATCTTCTTTACACGCTTTTCCAAGCGGCTTTATTGTCACCGTGCGCGAAGGTCTCGTATAAACAAACGAATGATGTTAGTTTTCAATGCACTAAATTAACAACGCTGCCACAATACTTGGACGAAGCGTGGACCAATACGACGACCATTGTGATTTTTGATTCAAATATTCCTAACATACCCGGGTAAGAAAAGAAAAGAAATTGTTCGAAGATTGTAAGAAAAAATGTACTTAATGCATTTGATTTTATCGCGTATTTATGTAGATTTTTCTCCGATATTTATTTTTCGATATATTTTAGAATTTGTTTTCTATCTTTTCTTCATTTATTTTACGACGAATATTCAGCATTTCCTTTTAAAATCTGTATACGCTTGTATATACTTTGGAATATTCGTGTTTATTCTGAATAATTTCGTTTTGAATATTCATTTTTCATCGACTACATTACACGCGCTTTTACGTTGATGCGAATTTCTCGTGTCTGCGACATTTTTAATTTGCGATTTTTTTTTTTACTCTATTCTGCCAAAGACATAGTTTCGCGAGATTCGGAGCGACTCTCATGACCTTAGACCTGCACGAATCGGGCATACAAACGTGCGATGCTCAAGCATTCGTAGGCCTCACAAAGTTGAAGAAACTGATGCTTTGGGGTAATAAACTGACGTACGTGCCGGGAAATTGGTTCGTGAATATGTACTCTCTACAGACTCTGGATCTGTCATTCAACTTCATTCAGGGGATCGACTACATGATCTTTCCAATGCTCGGTAATTTGGAGAACTTTTACTTCGACTATAACCAACTTAACTCTACCGACTACAACATGTTCGCTTATCTGGGTAACCTGAAGAAAGTAAAATTCAGCAAGAATCCCTGGAAATGGGCGTAAGTTAAATTAAGAAATATCGATAAAACAATATAATAAGAAACTAATTGAACTATTTTACTATTAACTTTGATTAATCTAATATGAAATTTTTCTTCTCATTGACTGAGATTTGCAAACTTTAATTATTTTAATCAAAAAAACGCATCATCCTTTTAAATAAAAAAAAGAAAAACGTTCACTATATAAATAATTTTTTGTAAATTTACTGACATATATAACACGTTTTCCTTTCAGATATCGCGCTCGTTTGACATGGCAGTTGGAGAACCAAAAGGTCGAAATACTCGACATGTGGGAGGATTGGAACTGGATGAACACCATGATCAAGGATTGCGTCGAGAGTGGCCGTGGCGAGTTGCCGAGCGACAAAGTGCTCGAGTGCGTCGTGGAGAAGCTGCTCGTGTTCACGTACGAAACCTTCAGCGTGCATGAGAGAAGCAGGGTGGCCAAGTGCAGCAATCAAACCAGTCGATTAGTACGTTGCATAAGACCGAGCAATACCATCGGCAACACCGATTACGAAACGGTACTAAGAATCCTGGAGGATTACTCCACGATTCTGCCCTCGATGCAAAGAGCACTCAGCCCTTTCTCATTGAAATGATAAACGAGCGATATCTCCGTCTTCTTAGGGATTTCTTTCAGGATAAAGATAAATCTTGAGGTACTTTTACCGTAAATTTATTACTGTGTACTCTATAATTGCAAGAACTCTTAATCGCTAGGTAGTAGTATATTATATATCCTTAAAAAATGAATGAATAAAAAGAAAAACGCATAACTATAGGTATACATACTTTAATGAATACCGTTTTATATGTATGTATATTTAAAATCTATATTTAAAAGATATGGAAAGTATTTCTTCTTTATGTTAATAGGATAAGGAAGATTAAGGAAAATAAGATAAGATTGTAAATGCATACAAAAATAATAACTTTATTAAATTAATTTTTCAATTATGCAATATAAATTATGCATGAAGGTATTATGAACTAAACGTAACATATGATTACAAATTTGATAATGTAATACCCTATGCGTGTCTTCCAACTAAAATAATTCTAAGAGAACACAGTTGGTATCTTATTTAAATTAAACATACAAATTAACTTTTGTATTACATGACATAAAGATGTACTAAATAAAATATCTTTTAATAACGTGTAATAAACTTATATATTAAGAATTTTAACTTAGATAAAATGAAATAATTTTTAATAAACTATATAAAGTTACAAAATCTCTTGGTGTATGAAATTTGCAAGTATGAGACTTTTTAAATTATCAAAAATGAATAAATATATTCGGAAATAAATTCATTACATTGTAAATTTTTTAAAATGATAAATTTTAAAATAAATGTTTTAAAATGTGTGTGGCCATCAATGTGACAAAAAGTCATAAATTTTTATTATAAATTATAAGTCATCAAATATACATCACCATTTTACATAAATTTTAATAATTTTTCTTTCAATATGTTTTAAGACACTTTTTGAAAGTGTCATAGTTTAATTGAACTGTTATTTAAAATCAATTTTTGAGAATCAAGAACTTCATTAAATGTTATTATTAAATTAAGTGGCCATATATGTATATATATATCTATATCATAGATAATATTTGTATAGATTAAAATTTCATTAACATTGCAATTTTATAAATTTTAATAATTTAAGATTCAAACTATCTTAGACATTCGAATAAAATTAAATATATCTTGAACACCGATGTTCAAAGATACGCTGTCTCAGAACTGTTGACTTAGAATCAGACGTTGAACTAAAATATCTTCTTCATTGATCACATAACAGCAACATTTGACAGTCATTAAAAGAGTTAAATTAATTTGAATATAAAAGAGTTAAAATACAAATAAAGTAGAATCATCGACTCTTTTATGAAATTGCGTCAGTAGTTTTCGGGTAGGTATATAACAATTAAAAAGTAAAGCCAGAAACAAATGTCAAAGCAATAGGGACTAATCTAATTTTGAACTAATCCTGAATGCCAAACAATCGGCGTACCAATTACAGGGTTAATGTCCATTCCTGATTGAATATAATGCTGTTCGAATAACTGCGGCGCTACAAAAATACGCGCAAAATATCATTAAAACGCGACGCATTGTGTATTGCAAATATTTTTCAAGGCAAACAAAGCACGACCGAGATTTCGCGGTAAACGGTACTTGTCGATTACAATTGAAAATCGAAATTTTGTAAATATTACGCATGTTTTTCGTTGTTGGAGTTGAATTAATCTACATAGGAGCATTTTGTTAAAATCGCCTTTGATTCAACGCGCGCAAATAGAGAATGAAGTAATCAAAAGCTTTTAATATAACACAAGCCAAAATGTTGTACGTACCATTATTCGGGAGCATACCGGTCAAATATTGGTACACTTTAATAGATGCCTCGCTCATGGCTTTATGTTTCGATGCTACTGGTTCCCCTTGAAATTCAAATATTATAAATTCATCCTTACGAACGGTTATCTAAAACATACGAAAGAAAATAAATCATCAAGCATAAATAGAAGGATAAGAAATCGTAAAGTTATTAAAATATTTACTTTGCCAATATATTCAGATGTATCCGGTATTTGTACGCAATCAAAAGTACACGTTGCATCGAATCGCTCCTTGACGAAGCTTTGCAGGGACTTCATCTGTGCTAGGTACACGCTGTTATCGTCGTGTGCTTTTGTGAACGTATTGGAGCGTTTCTTTCGTTCTTTTGAACTCGACTTTTCGGTTTTTTGGACTTTCGAGTTGGTTATCGCCTCACGAATGTATCGTGCTCTTTCCAGGATCTTGGACGCTCCGATAGGTTTCGCCCAACGGATTTCCCAACCCTGCTTCTCAACGATACTATTCGGTTCTAAAACGTAAAATTATTCATACAAATAACTAAACGCGAAAATATAAGCCTGAAATAAAATAAAATTTGTAGGACGAGAGCAACGATTTCTATTTAGCTGAAAAATATTAGTAACATTAATTTAACACGATGTGTATATTAATTTCAAGAACAAATTAAATCAGAAAATAATTGTAATAAGTTTAATTTCACGTGTCATTATAAATGGTAAAAATACGAAACGCTATATTTACAATTAAATCTCTTGACAATCGATTTTCTACGAATTACTAGTCCTTTAAAATTTGGTTGTTTCTCCCGAAATTGTTATATTTATTCTTTCGTATTCCTTAATCATTAATTTTTTTCATTAGTTGGTTTAATTACAACACTCGTATACTCACTTTCCATTATGTCCATTACAATCTTTGCGGCTTCGCGATTCTCATAGTGAACGAAAGCGAAGTGATTGATCTTCTTTAGCTTCAATATAGGCACATTTGTGTGCTTGTAGAGAACGTCTTTCACTTTCTGCTGCGACATATCAATGGAGAGGTTCCTTACAAACAGAGCAGTCACCTATTTTTCATCGTATATGATATTGAGTTAGTATACATATCTTGTTTCATGTCATTGTGTACATGTATAACACACACATACATATACACAGTAATATGAGATGTGATTTCGTTGTGGTAGATTTATTTTATACCAACGGATTCTTTTTACAGAATTTTTTCAGAAATTGCTTCGTTTTTTTAATCAAATACAATTCCTGGAAATTAAACGTGAGAGATATTTATTCTTTTTTTATTATATAAATTGTAAGAGTATCCGAAAAAAAGGTTTTACAGTTGTATAAAATTAATAATTATATACAAAAAATATATCTATATATAGACATATTTCATATAATATATATATATATAATTTTATATACAATTTTATATAATTATGTATAAAACATTTTTTCTGGATATTTAGTTAAAAATTTTCCATTCAGTCAACGTCGACTTCAATTAAAGCGAATAATTTAAATGTGGACATCACTATTCATATTCTATTATATTTTAAAAAATATCTACTTTAGAGAGAGTCACACGATTTTAATAAATTTTTGTCCGAGTATAATAAAATTATTAATAAATCATCAAACGTGAAAAAGCCATTTATTTTTAATTCTTCACGATTCGAGATATATTTGTACAATTATTACACGCAAAACACAATCTGTACAAACACTCCCCAATTTATTTAATCTCTGTTTTGGTAATATTACATATCTAGTAAAATATATTTTTGTAATATTTTTTGTTTTATGTAATCATATATTTTTATATTTTTCTTTGCTTATATCGATTATTTTTTCAAATATCACGTTACGCATGTATTATAAAATTCGGCAAATTAATGGAATATTAATCAAATCATGAAATAAAAGAAGACTTGTGTACATTGAATTATGTTATATAAAACACACTGAACCAAAGGTGTACGTAAATACAATTAAATTTGCATTAAATTAATGAAAAGTGGTTCAACAAATTTCCATGATTTAAATTATAAAACTATTACTAGAATTCCTAGCAAAAATAAATATGTAATTATACGAATGCATCCAGTTATTGTATTAATAAATAAAATTAATTAATTGGACATTATAAGTTAGACGTTGATTAACGATCATTCGATGGGCCGAAATTTTGTTTAGTGCACTGCAAATAAAAGCAGATTTTAATAAAACTGCAATCAAGTTTTACGTTCTTCCAATTTCGAGAGACTGAATAAGTTTACCGTCTCCATGATGTCCTCGTCGATCGGATCTCCCGGTTCCGGATCCGCCCAATCCACCGCGATCTCATGATCCCACAACATCACTTTGCCGGGTATAAGCTTGCGCCTGGCCATCGCGGCTGCCCGATGATCTTTGAATTCGACGAAGATGAAACCACGATTTAGGTTGCGATCGTGAGCATTCGGGTAAACGTAGATGTCCGTGATGCCGTCCAGTATCTTGGTCAGCTCCTCTACGAACTCGGGCTTGGTCTTCGTCTTGGGCACGCCGCCGAAGAAGAGCCGACAGTTGTCCATGGACTTGACCACGCCGATGCGATGACCCGGCCGGATCTCGTGGCCGTCGAGAAGCTCGCACGCCATCCGCGCGATCCGCGGATCCTCGTACAACGCAAACGCGTAGCCGCGCGTCGACCCGGAAAAGTCGAGCATCAGTCGCAGCTCCAGGAGACGACCCACCTGCTCCAGCAACGGCATCAGCTCGTCCTCGTAGCAGTCGCGCGGCAAACGACCCAGGAACACCTCCGCCCCCTTACCTCGTTGCCGGTCGCCTTGCACTATTTCTGGTGCCGTCAACCGTCGCTGGCCGTTTTCCTGTGTGTAAAATAATTTTTGTGCAGTTGGAATGACAGGAAGAAGGAGGTTTAGATGTCTATAAATGTATTAACTCCAGCTATATACAATCTTAGAAACCCCAGTGCAGGTTGCTAAATCGAACTTTTTCTTTTCTTTGAACCTACATATTTCGAAGCTCCTTAATTCTATCGACTTTTGCACATCGTGGACTTGTTCTTTAATCGATTTTCCATTGATTAAAAAAAAAATTAATTGAAATGTATCCATTTTTACGATAGTACGGTAATATGATAGGAGTTTCAGAGATCCGAGTGTGTATATCAAGGATACAAAAAAATCAGTGCGTGGCTGGAGTTGATTATTCAACTCGATTAGGGTAATTAGAAATTAAAACAGAAAGGTGATAACTTTGTTGTGATAAGTGAGTTAAGAGAGAATCGAATTGTTTAATAAATGCACTCGTTAATTCTTCCGATTTGTTTTTTTTACTAGCAAAAGGTGTAATCTAATTGTAAGTGAAATTCATTATTTCATAAGCAGATTAGTAAGACAAGTGTTGCAAAAAGATCCATACAATATTACGCTCCCACAAGTCGCTCTCGCCGACGTTTTCAAATCATTATTTCAATATTTCTCGACTTCTTTTCACAATAATTAAAATGTAAGGTCATGTCTGATGACTAAGGTCGAAAGCAACTGAAAAGTATAAGACAAGAAAGTTACAAGTTAAATTTTTATAAATTACACTGGAAAAGACATTTTCAACCTAAAGTAATTCTGACGTAGAAACGATGATAAATAACGTCAGCTTGTTTTCCGAGAAATTATTATTTCAATATTTTCCAACTTCTCTCTATTTGCGATGGAGAGATTATTCTCCGTCTGATGAGTGTGTGTCTTAATTTTATAGATATTAAAACATAAGTAAACGATATAAAACGTAAATTATAAGGAAACGCACTCCTTATAATCACTCCCGCCGATGTTCTCGAGTCATTATTTTAATTTTTCTTAACGTTGCGGACGCTAAACTCGTTTTCTGTCCGTCGTGTTAGTACCGAAAAATAGGTAAGATAACCGATGATGTCTGTACCTGGACGAGGTCGTAGTGCGTGCGACGCTGCATCTCCAGGAGTCGTATGGTACGCTGGCACTCGTCAGTGAGATCCGTATCGTTGTCACTCATTGTCATCGACATACAATCACGCGAGCTACATGTAGCGAACTGATCACCAGAAGGATCGGAGTTCAACCGTCAACGGAGGCGCGTGGAAGAAGTGGGGTGAGGTGAATTTGGGGCCCGATTCCAAGAAAAGTGCGATGCAATAAGTATGCCCGATTCCAGGAAAATAAGTGCGATACGCCAAATGTTTTTCTCGGTAAAGGCTCGCTGTTTTATTTAGAGTCCTCGAGATCTCGTTATATTCTCCCTTTTAATAGTTCTTTTAGGATTCCATATCTTCCTTCTACCCTCCCCCCTCTCCTTAGACAGCACACAATATTTATAAGACTTATTTTAAATATTTCATAAATACCTTTGTGGTCTTAGATTGCACGGATCATAAATATTTATTGTAAATGTTATAGGGAATGCTATTAAAATACTTATATATCAGGACTTTATAATTTAAATTAAAAATACTTATAGTAAAAATATTTATTTATATTTATGACAAATACATAGAAATATTTTATATAGATTTTATATGAAGCTTTATTGGAAATATTATTGAACTGTAGACCAAATATTTTATATATACGTAAAATTTAATCTATATTTTTTAATATTTCAAATAAAGCTTTTATATAAAAAATATGTATTTCAACAAATACAAATAGTACTAAATATTTTATCATATATATATTCTCTGCTATCTTGATAAGGAAAACTGTTTGAAAATTTTCCTTGAAGAAGTTTCAAAAAAAGCTCTAAGTACTTGCATTTTACAACTCGGTAAGAACCACGTTTTTATAAGAAAAGCTTGAATTGTTAATTACGTTATATGAGTTAAATCTTTTTTTTAATATTAGTATCATTTAAACTTTTCATTTTTGCAATCAATCAAATTAATTGCGTTCTTACAATTGTTATAAAATTCTTTAATATAATTGGTCTTAGTTTCTCACTGGATCTAAATGTATAAATCAATCATATTGAAGAATTTTACAATAGTAAAGCTGCTTTTTCTACTGAACGCAACCTGCAATGTATTGCATCAGAATATTCAAGATTAGACTGTATGAAGAATACGATAGGTAAGTTTATCGCACACACAAAAATTGAAGGAGTAGAACGAATATCGGTAACATCGATTATGTTTTTACGCATGAAGAAAGCTATCGAAATGATGGATGACGATTAGAAAGATATATATATAGATATATATATATAATACTAGAATTTTATACAATAATTCTCTCTTGCTCTACATAGAAACAAAGCAAGAAGGGAGGATTCTTATTGTTAGAAGAGTTCCTGAACGAGAAATAAAACAAAACTCTACCGGATTTATACCCCACTTTATTGTTGGAATATTAAACCGCGCGTTTAACTTTTATTTATCATGCACTCTTCGTGTTTAAAAGTGCTGTAATTAATAAAAATACACTTTTTTATTAAAACAATTATTGTAAGTAGAAATACATATTTGTATTATCTTAACAAATTTACGAGATGTATTTGAGGTCTTTTCCTACAATAACTTTACATTAAATCAAATTTCTTACGGAAGTTTACGTGATATAAACAGTCAAGTTAATAATTAAAAACAAAAATGAAAAATTATTAATTTTATAAGATAATTATTATCAAAAGAAAAACTGTGTTTATAATTTAATTTAACATAATATGTTAAATATATTAATTAAAAAATCGTTTATAATTTTCATTTCTTTTTTATAAGAGAACCAGAAGCAGATGTCAGTAGCTACCAGAAGAATAGTAACTGATGATAAGTGATAAACTTCAGTCGATAACTGATTAAAAATTTAAGTTTATCACTTACCATCAGTTACTATTCTTCTGGTAGCTACCGACATTTACTCCTGGTTCTTTTGGTTCGTAATAAATTTATTACTCCGACGGAAGAAATTTTTTATAAATTTATAAAATGTAGAAAATTTTGTATTGCGAAGCATTCTTCGTAACAAAGACAATTACTTTTAAATATAATAAGAAATTATATATTTATGATGCATATATTTTCTTACAACATACTTATCTTTGACCACATGCATACTAATGTGTGTGAGTAATCATTTCATGGAATATAAACTACTTGATAGAGATAGAGGAAAAAATTGAAAAAGATTAAAGCTATTAGCATTTAACGTTACAAATATATTTAATAAATTTTTTAAATACACAATTTATATAACGCACGTATAAGAAATATCTGCAAAGTGCAATTATTTACATATTTACAAATTAATAATCTCAAGAAGGTAATAATATAGAAAGAATTTCTTCTTTACTATAAAATTATACAGTATCCATATCTTTATCCATATCGTCTGTATATTTGATATCTTCGTCCATATTGTAGAGCGACTTTTGCGATATATGTGTCCCGTTACTGAGAGACGTGCTGAATTGTTTATAATAATCGACTAATTCATGAATTTTGTCACTGAGGTCCGGGCACGGAATGTCGCTTTCAATTACATGACTCAGCCTATCGATATCATCCGCGCAAATCAAAAATTGTTCTATGAGCTGTAATTCCTCCTTCAATGACGCGTTCAACACAGTCGCCTGAAAGAAACCGTGAAAGTTATGTAATGCTTAAATGCCGCGGCATTTACATATAGCAAAAATAGCAACGATATTTTTTTAATGATTAAAACCATGATACATACTCGTCTCGCTCTCTGCTGGAATTCTTCCAATTTTCCACGTATACTCTCAAACTCCGCTTCTGTGTATTGTGTTTCTTGAAGTTGATCTTCATTCGCCAGAACATTGTCGGGTACACTAACCAATTTTCTCACGATATTCTGATCAGAATAAAATAAGAATTAATGTCATATATACAATTTTCATTTCAAAGCTTTCAACAGATATATCTTATTGTTAGATAGAAAATAGGCATAATATATAATTAATTATAAATTGGATTATCTAGTTTAAAAATAATTACCTCTATATTTTGCAAATGAGGTACAGAAGCTGTACGGTACGCTTTTACAAGTTTCTCCTCATTTGCTTTTAGTATGGCCGAATTATCAGAATCTGAGTTGTATCTTTTTTCCAATGTTTCACACAACTTTCTGCTTCTAGACTGTATCCTTTCCATCACAATATTCTCAACTGTAACAGACCAAAGAGAAAGTAACAAGATTAGCATGAGCAGCTATGCATAATTTTTCATAAATTAGAAATATATAGTTAAACTAATGGCTGTACAAGAATGCTCACAGAAGTATTATAAGTGAACAAAGAATAATCTAAAGTCAGAATTATATCAAAGCCATAAAATTAAGAAAAATTTTAATCTTTTTGTAAGTATAAAACACAATAGAATAATTCAAGGGTTAAGAGCCAGCTATATAATAAATAATTGTTTAATTTAAAACATATAAATAAAAATGATTACAAACGTTTTAACGCCGATCAGGTCATTCTTAATGTTACAGTAAATATATTATAATTGTAAAATTATTGAAATTCTATAAACAATCTATTTTTTTCAATATTCTTCATGTCCTATCTAATGATGGTGCGAGTCAATAAAATAAAATAATCAAATAAATTTACTGTGCCCTTGAATTATTCCATTGTGTTTCAATCTTTTTTTTCCAAGGTAAAATGAAGGTTTGTGTAGTTGACATATCTTGCTTCTTTTCTTTCAGTAAATTTTCTGAGTGTAAGGATTTATACAGCAATTACAGTTGTGTAACGATCCGATGACTCACAAAAGCAGAAAAAAATGAAAAACAAAAATCAAAAGGAATCGTACAAGCATGTTACGGAAACTTAAGAGATTCTAGGAAGGATCGGCGAGATAAAGGACGCGTTCGTCGGGAGGCGACGCTTCTCACCAGCATAGCGTCCTCGCCGATAGACATCGAATACGAAAGCAAGAACGTCCCCCCACGCGAAAAATTCCGTCGAAAGCGTCCCGGTCGCTGGACGAGTGTGACTCTAGTCATGATCGAATGCCACATGAAACCAGAGTACACCCGTCCAGCGGCGACGAGATTTTGACGCGGGAGGCTCGCCTTAACGGTCGGTGTGCCCCCAGTGCCCCCGCCGGAACCCCCTGTCCGTGCAGCGTTCGTTGGAAAGTGCGATCTGCAAAAGCGGTTGCACATATCGAAATTTAAAATGCAGTCGGCGGCTTACTAGTCGCGTAAACGTTACGAGAATGGAAGGAGAACAGCTGCATCTCGTACTCCTCGCGTTTCCGCTTCCGTGACTCGGAAGCGGCGTCGCTCTCCATGACGAGGCAAGACGACCGGCCGGATCAGACGAGATGAGATGAGGAATCCTCCACTTTGAGACCGGCGAAGGTCCTCGATACAAGACAAATGAACATGGCGTCCCTCGTACGATCCGTACGAACGCGTCCTTTGTCCCGTCCCGCCATGTTCTCGCCAATTGACATGTCGCGCGGTGGGGGGTGGGGCACGCTGGCGAGTTCGGGTGGGGACCCAAACCACCCAATCACAGATCAAGGAGAATTCTTTTTTTCGAGGCAGCGCCGCCTCGAACGACGAACGTCTTTCAAACTCTCATTTGCCATGAGTTTCGATCGGTCATGAGAACTGCGTCGATAAATGACTTTGACAGAAATGTGTTTTACCGACGAGGTTTTACTTAGTGTTTTTTTTTAGTTGGAAATAATCTTGGTTAAAATGGCGCGACATATCTTTTAACTTCAAATAATTAGTTTTGTACCGCCCAATAGACGTGTGTAATACCTGGGGCTTTTCTTTTATTTTTTATAAAAAAAATTATACTTCTGTAAAATTAATTGTATACTTAGAGTGTTTCTAAGCCGATATTATATTTATCGTAAATTTTTCGAGCGTGTAATTAGCAGCAAGAATCTCTTTGTCCTGCAAGCATCAATGGGCATCTTGAAAAGTTTTGTCGTATCATAAAAAAACGGATGAATATATTATTAGCCTTAGAATGCAGCACTGAAACTTTTTTCTCACTTTAGCTAATTAACAAACATATACCTAATTCCACTTTATATTTGCAAAGTATGTATTAGTTCAACTAGAAAAAACAAACTTCTGACTATTGACGAATAAATAGATTATCTCAGACATTATTATAAACATTTATTATAAATAATATAAAATATTTATTATAATTGTTGTAGTAAATGCTATGAAAACACTATAATAAAATATTATAATCCAAGTAAAAAATTATTAGAAATATTTATTTATATTTATCATAAATATTACAAAAATATTTAATCTATAAAGCTTTACATGAAATATTTATACAATATTTCGAAAAATGAAAAATAATAAAAATTTGTCATAAGTATTCTGTGTTGTCTGAGGAACTAATACTACGAATTGAGGATTGGCTGGTGTCCACCGTTACTTTTTTTTTTTAATAGAAACAGTTTTTTTCGCAGGGATGACTGATCCGCGCAGTCATTTGGGCTTAGCAAACCCACGAACCCCAGCTCAATAACACGCACACATACATACATATATACATATACAGCTCACACCTATACATGAACATGTTCATTTTATCTCTGAAAAGAATCCAATCAGTTTATCTTGATTCTCAGCCATATATCATCCTTTAGCTGTCGCTAAAGCCTGTTCTATAATGTGCATTTTACTTCCCGTTTCTTGCTTTTTGCTATTTTTTGCATTTTGTCTTTTTACCTCTTATTTCGTTTTTCATTTTCTATCGCCCGAGATAAAAGCAAACGAACTTCGGAAGAAACAAGAAATGCGTGGCAAGAAATATATAATTATCAATAAAACGATAAAGAGGGAAGCAAGCAAGAGGTATTAAGCAAGAAACAGGAAACAAAGAGCACATTGTAGAATAGGCTTAAGAAGGAGACAAATCTAACAAGTACGCGGTTCAAAGAATTTTTTTATCAATTTGTCTCGATACAGATTACATCGTAATATATATATTTGTATTACATGATCGATACCATCTTTTATACCCTTACATAATAATTACGACAGGTTTACTCAGTTGCATCACACGATTCGATAAATATTAATTGGATACAAACGCTTGCCTCTTTCGATGAATTTTTATGCTTCCTATATTTGCAAATTCACTGACACTCGCAGTTTGCGTTGTTATTCGTGCGAGTAACGATAACTGCTTACGAGGGCTCTTCGTTTGTTATCATAAGCACGAAGCGGAAATGCATGGCACCGCGTTCACCTGGCGGACACGAATCTCAAATATTTTTCAACAAAAGCTTAATTAATACTCGGCTAAACACGATTGTCCCTTTTTTAAAATTTCACGTGTTTCCATAAAAATCTCAGAAATACAAGAGAAAAATGCAGGAGAAATGCCGATGAACTTCTCCATATTGTGTTTCTTGACTTTACTTATATTTCTTATACTTGAATCTTGAGTTTCACTTCGACGATTGCAATTTTGACTGTATACATTTAAGAAGTAATTTAAGTTGACATAAATTATAAATAAATTTTAAATTTTTAGATCTAGTTTGCTCAGCAGTAATAAAATGAAAAAAGGTCAATTAAGTAAGAGCATAAAATCAGATCACAATTTAAAACTAGTTTATTAGAAGTTCACAACACTATTACTATAGTTTCTTCCCGACAATTGAGAGAAGAACATTTTGACTTTATTTATTGTTAGTCATCAGTTCCAATAAAAATAACAATGAAATTAATAGTTAAATTAGAACAACTGAAAAAATTACAACATATGTTACCACAAAACAAGTTGGACACAAAAATAAATACAAAATAAAATCAAATTAAAAATATATTGTTGGAAAAGTGAACATTTTTCACAAGTCATATATTTTTTAATCAACAATTAACAACAACAAACATTTAATGAACTAGTTTTAAATTGTGATCTAATTTTATGTTTTCAATTGACCTTTCTACATTTTCTTAAATATTTACTTTCTGTTCTGTATACACTCCTATATAGACTGCATTAGAACTCTCCTTCTTTTTCGACAAATATAATATATCAGATATATACCTATCTCATTTTAATTTCCAAAATTGTACACTATAATTCAACCGCAAAAAACAGAACCATTAATAGACTGATTTTCTTTTTTAAATACGCTGCACGTTGAGATCATGCAGGAAGCAAATTGAAGGTTATCGTGTTAAGCGTTAATTTTATCCGCGTGATACATGGTGTCTCTTCGCGTAAGGATTACGTTAATTACAATTGCTCGTTTGCGGTCGAGTGAATCGCGTCTTGTTAGCGCATTTGCGGTCAAGTATATGTCTATACTTTTCCTCTAACAGCATATTTATTTTCGGTGAAAGGCAGTTCGTAAGAGGAAAGCGATTCTTCGTGACTTCTAGAGAAGTAAAGTCCTAAGCGCGACTTTCGCGAGAAAAAAAAGAACACATAAAGACTGACATTTGGCATTGGTTGTGAAAATAACAAAGAGACAATTCCATATCAGTAATTCCATATGCACAAAATGAGTTTAGTCGATTGACCGCCATGACCGAATGTGCACCTTTTCGTTGCATGACATCACTATTTTTTTTTTGTGGCGGATTAGTCACGCCGTTGATAAGTCATGCTTGTGCAGTTCAGTGACAACGTGTTAATGTAGCCCTGGCCAAAAAGAGAAAGTTTTTCACCGTCACGACGACTCGTGTATATTTAATATAATTGATCGTGCACACATATATTTATATCCAGCACGAGACATTTATAACAATGACATATCTCGTTTTGTCACGATATTCATTCATTTACTCTATTCATAATGTAAATAGAAATCATGAATGAATTAACTATGTCCTCTAGTTTTATATACACCGAGCACTTGATACGCGTAATAACTTTTTATCAAATTATCTTAATTTCGGAAATACATTTGAAGAATGGTGTACTAATCTGGTACAATATTCATCCAGATGATTAATTAAATAGCCGTATCATGTATACGTTTACTTACATCGCTGAAATTAAGATAATTTAATAGAAAGTTACTACGGTTATTAATACACGTATTAAATTCACGATGTAAACAAGGTCTATAATTAAGTATTTATACAAAATGAAAAAAAGAATTATTTTTACGCGATTTTAATTTGCGATAATTTAGAAAAGTTTAGGAAAATATCTATGAATATTAGATATACCAAAAACAGAGTTTGGTAATAACTATTAAATTTTTAGTGAAATAATGTTTGTGTCTTTGAGAGAGAAAGCAATCCTCTTTCTTTTTAAATTACTTTTTAAAAGAAGATTGTTATAATTACCGAGGAGAATAAGAAAATTTAGAAGGAAGATCATTATAATTTAGAAAACATGCGGTTATTTGTATAATTGCAAATCCTCCTCGTCTAATTAATTAACAAGTTCTGGATTTCACAGTAATTACAGCATTACGATCTGCTTGTTAACCGATCTTCAGGCTAATCACTCCTTCTGTGTTGAAATCCCCGCAATGATTCACGTTTCCTCCTTGTACGACTAATAGGATCGCAACGTAGGAGAGGAATGTCAGGTGGAACCTTCGAGAGGGAAAGGACGCGTCCTTCGAGTAACGTTGAAGTGACATCGGTCACTTTACTTAGAAAGCGGGAATAATCGAGCGTTTAACGTCGTCATCGTGTAAAACACGATGAGCGGATGGTTGGGACGGGGAGATCGAGAGGCGGTACATCCATCACGCGCAAATCGGATCCCCATGTGTGTGCGCACGTAAGCGATTGTTGGCATGCCGGTCGCTTGCATATCTATATGCGTCGCAGCGTGCGCCCGCGAGAAACTTTACACCTACTTACATTCATGTTTTCGCAGCCAACTTTGGAATTGGTGAGACCGTAACGGGGAAGATGGGGGGGGGGGGAACTTACCTCGAATCAAGGCGCACGTTAACGTTATAGTCTGAAAGAAATCTGAAACAATCCGTTTTGAAGTCTAGAAAAGCTAGACAGGCTAGACTACGTGAATAGATTTGAATACACTTATGCATCTCAAGTTTTTTTTATCACCAGAATGATTTAGAATTGCTAAACGTCTTGGATTATGAAACGCAATTTTATCCAAGAGCAGTGTGCAAAGAAAGAGATAGGTATTTAAAATATAAGACGTATACAAAGTGAAAGAGATACGGCAGAGAACACGCCTCGATCGATATCGAGAAAATTGGAAAAAGTGTATTTAAACGTCCGTGGATTTTTATGTATAGGCAAACATGCGGAAACAAGTGGAGTACGTGACATCGATAAGAAGTCGATAAAGACGTAATTGCAATCCGGATTCTAGATCTTGTGAAGGATCTATTTGGCTTTATCGCGTATCTAAGATTATGCGTGTCGCGTGTCTACGAAAAGATAAGAGATTACGGTGGTTATGGGATTTTATGAATGTTTTCTCCATCTCTCCGAGTTAATATCTTGGAAATTAAACTTGTACGTTACACTTTATGTAACATAGATCGACAGTGTTTTTTGCACGTGTCTCATCTTCAGGAGAAACTTAAGGTTCGTATTAACCTTTCACAGTGATTCAACGTGACTCCCGCAAAAAAATGTAAAAGTGAAAACGAGATAAAGTCGGACGAGTAAAATTGTTCTCTGTTATAATAAAAATAGTTTGATAATTCCGGAAATCAAATACAAGTAAAATGTTTGATATAAGCCTCCGTGATTGTTGGTGTGTAAATAACTGATATAAATATAATATTTATAAGGCGATAAGATATATAATTCGCAAATTGGAATATACTTTCATTGGAATATACGATGTTCTTGCAGTTAACTTTGTTGTATGTACATTCCATAGGCTCATAAAGGCATTTTTCTTATATTTGTATTTATTGTTGTTTGAAGGGTAGCGTTTTTAAGATGTCATATAGACTGGTATTCAAGATTCTTATATTTGAAAATGTCTAAGTACACTCTTAAAATGTCATAAGTCAATCAGAAGGCTGCATTAACATTTTAAGACGTTAATTAAAGTGACGTCTACAATAAAATTTTAAGGTGTAAAATGTTAAGCCTTACCCAGACAGCACACAATATTTACAAAGTGCTTACAAAATATTTGTAAGTATTTATCAGATTTATTCTTTTAATATTTCATAAATATTTTTATGGTCCTAGACTGTATAGATCATGAACATTTATTACAAGTATTATGAAACACATTTATTGTAAATTTTATAGTAGATATAAATGCTATGAAAATATTTAATGAGACATAATGCAAGTAAAAAAATACTTATTAAAAATATTTATTTATAAAACATCTACATTTTAACAATATTTCGAGTTAATTGATATAGAATATATGCATAAAATATTTATATTTTAAAAATTAATTTTAAAATATTATATTTTTAAAATTTAACATTTCAAAAATTAATATAGTAATCGATATTTATCATAAATATTCTGTGCTGTCTAGATAAGTTGTAAGAAATTGATCAGTCATAGTCGAAAGTGGAAAACAATAGACTGTGAATTGTCGATTTCTTATGGCTTAAGTTTTAATAACGCCTTAAAATTTCATTAGACGCCGCTTCAGATTATCTTAAAGTAACAATAAATTATGAATACCGTCTATAATGATCCACACAAAAATATAAAATGATTAATATTTAAAAAAAGCGCTTCAAAGATTAAATTGAATAAAAGAATAATAATGCCAATGAGACTAATAATGCCAACACAGTCGATCGTGTATAATATAATATATATTGATAGTTACAAACGTTTTGACCCTAAATTTGAGTCATTCTCAATATAAATCGTTTTTCAGAGTCCATATAAAAGTTATATATGTACCTACATCACAAATAATCGGGCGGTTATGATTCACTGTCTTTGAATCATCATCAAGCTATTGTTCCCAAAATTAACAAACCAATTCAATTATCTGTCGCATCGCGGCGTGTCAATATAAAAGTGTTTATTATTTAAAATTCGATGTAAGTATCCATACGAAGTGAAAAAAAAGAGAGTTAAATGAACCTTCACGTGCGAGGTGGACCTTAACGGAAATGTGTGTGCGCGCCCGCACACACGCGCGCCGCGGTAAAAGCAAGTGCGTCTCACATACACACACCACACGTACAGAGGTGCGACGACTGCGCAGCCTGAACGCGCAGTCCCCGTAAAAAGCCGGGGGGCGCGCGATTCCGCCGTCGCTCTTCGGATACCGCGCACCGCGCGTGTTCGCTTCGCTCGTGTTCGGAGCTTCAGTTTGTATTCGGTGTCCAGTTCAGCTCGATTACACCGTGCACAAGAGAGCGAGAGGCCGGGGTACGCACAGCGTGACAGACACACACACCGCCGCGGGTGCGCTTCGAGCTTCGCCGCGATTTCGAGTCGGGCGCGCGTCTCTCTCTCTCTCTCTCTCTCTCTCTCGCGAAATTCTTCCCCCGCGCGCGCGCGAATTATCGTGTCGATCGCGCGATCACTGGATCCGTCGGCGAGGATTTCTCTCTCACCTCCGCGGCATTCGATTCGAGGGGGAGAGTGGTGCGCATTTGGTGTGCCGTTGATTTTGTCAAGTGATTTAAAACGAAGAAGAGAGGAACGGAGACGACTCGCGACGAGGAAAAAAAAAAAAATGCTGCCGCCACGAATACTCGGCCTCCTGGTGCTTCTTCTCGCCGTGCAAGGTGAGTTTCTTTCTCGATTCCGCTCTGTCGACGCCTCCTTGATCCGCGTCGTCCGATCGACGCTCAATGGACGTGCGATATAATAGCAAGGTCGTTGTTAAAATTATATTATACTAAAGAGACTAGAAATAACGTCAGCTTGCCACCCGAGTTTTGTCGTAAAATTGTTGAAAGTTTTTCCGAAACTTCTGATCTTTCTTTTACGTCACACTTGGCTGAATTGTTTTAAAAAGAAAAAATGAGAGCGTTTTTTATTTGTGATCGTTGGAATTGTTATTTTATGATAACGCACTTCTCTAAACAGAGACTTTGGCATTTGAAACGAAATTTATCGGAGTTTCTGATAAGAATTTGTTATCTACTCGTTATCCACCTCGTGTATTTATTGTGTGCGAGGAAAATTGAACGTTTTATTTTCGCGCCGTTTTATGACCGTGTCGCACTATTATTGGAGACAGAATCGCGAATTAAAGATTAGAATTCGACCAATCAGATTTAACTTCAATTTTAGTTTGTTTTGTTTTAATTGGCTGAATTCTAATCCTCAGCTCGCAGTCCACAGTTTTCGATGGTGCGACACAGGCATTATGCTTTATAACAGATGCTATTCTCGTGACATCAAAATCTAACATAAGACCGACTCGTATTTTTATTACTCGCTAAGATTTAAAAGTCAGATAAATAAAGGCTGCGTGATTCCTGTAACGTCAATTAATTAACGTCGATTAATTCAATATCAATTAGGATTAATTCGTATATTTAACGTCCATTAATTTAACACGAATTAATTCGCGTGGACGTTAAACGAGAGAAATAAATGAGGATGGAAATAGTGCGCCGCGATGGTTATTGCATTTATATATTTTTATCGTACTCGCCTATGGGTAAAACTACAACCGTGAGAACGCGCGCGTAAAATAAAACGGAAAACGCGCGTAAGAATTATACAAAATCATTTACGACGGAAACGTATATACGCTGCCGTCATAAATCGTGCGAAATTCTCGCTTGTTGTTCGTGTAACTTCACCGTACCTCTCTTTAAAACGTGTAGCGCGTTAAGAGCATTCCCCGTTGCGAAACTCACCATTTATTATCGCGCCTCAAAGGCATCGCTTCTGTAACGAACACCGCGTTAAAGGCGCGCGTTGCGTTATGATGATAGCGTGGAGTAGATCGCGGTAACAGGTCATCATTACTCCAACATAGCGAGGGAACGTCAATACCGATCTTTCCTCTTGCTCGCGCCTCATTACTCGCCGGCAAAAATCGAGATTGCGCTGGCGTGCGCTGTCGATTCTACCCGAGATCTGCTTTATTTAAAGACCGCACAGAGCAAATTTTACGGTTTCGCCACAATCGGAATAATGATAATTTTCGCCCATCAATTTGGTTGTGATAACCGTGTAAGATGGATAGATCTTTACATAACTACGAGTATTATGCCAATCCTATTCTCGAATCTCACTCGAAGAGACTGAAAATTGATCCAGTCTTGAAAAAAGAGTGCAAATCTTGCTCAAGAGTGATTGATTTTTACTCTTTTCAGGTTGAGATTCACTTCAAAGGAGTGACGTAATTTATACGACGAAACGAGTATTTTTTTTCGAAAAAGCAGGGCACGCGTTATAGAACTGTTCGAAATGAATTCTGATTGAAGTTATATTCATTTTTCTTTAAAAAGATAAAAGCGCAACAGAAACCCAGCGAATAATTAAACAACTTCGATCGAAGTCCATTTTAAATGATTCCATAATACGTCCATAGAAGGATATGAGTCCGAACGTTTGCTTTTCCAATTAATATCTTACACGTTATCGTACTTTCAATCGTACGTTTATCTATATTGGAGTTTTATTTCGTTTTTAATTAATATGTTTAAAAAATATTCTTTTAATAATAATGAAATATAGGAATGTTAGGACCGGTTTGTTTTACGATATATAAATGTTATTTTATCGATCACACGATAATGCAATTGGGATCGAAATTTATGTCTAGAATTTTTTGGTACTTCGGAGCCGAAATGAAAAATCGCATCCTGTAAGTGTTCAGATACGTATCGATGCAGATTTAAAGCGAACGTGGAATAAAAAGGTGCCTTAACATCTTCAGTATGAATGGTTACAAGCAACAATAGCTACCATTGTACGGCTAATCGGCGAGTACGTCGTGATCGCTGCCGCGGAAGAAGCAATTACGAATTAAAAAAAAAGCTTAATTACGCTTCCTGGTGTACCTACGCACCGGAAAACATCGCAGCCGCGTCGGGGCGAGTCGGTCGCGTCACTCGAATTGATCGTCAAGTCGCAGAACAGTATTGATTACGCTAATTCCACTAAACTAACTGAGAAACAGATAAAAAATTACATAGAAAAATTTATATAAAATAATAGAGGAGCAAATCAACAGTTACCTTCTCTTTTTAAGCAGATTTTTGAAAAATTCCTCTTTTGTTTTGGAACAATTAATGTCGTTAATCTTGAACTAACAATAAGTAACGATTGACAGATCGCGTAGAAAAACAATTGTTATTGTTAAAACATTTTTTTATTTGCTGTATATTTTCTTGTAAATAAATCTCATCAAAAAGATCCGGAATCAGGAACGTGATGATATATAATTTAGGAGCTAAATAAGCGTCTTTCTTAAATATGTAATATTCACGTCGGGGGGGCGGCGCGGCGTTTTGCCGATGCCTCTTTTCCGGTCCTACTGTGCGGCGATTACGTAATACGCCATTAAAAATCGAAAGGACGTACTTAAGGGTTCGCAGCGGGCGAGGGGAAGCAAAGATTCCTCACAGTTGTCGTTCAGAAGGGAAATAGTCCGGCAAAAAACCTGGCATTCGCCGCGGAGAATTCCATTGAGACTTCTCCACGTGAGGCACCGCGAAGGAGTGTGTGGCTCATCGGAGAACCGGTGGCGACGGCTGAATGGCCCGAAAATAAGATGAACGAGACCGATCGGTTGGGTGGTGGCGGCGATGAAGTGCCCCGGAGGGAGGGGGGGAGGGGGGGAGAGACCGGCCAGGTGAACGCGTTGTTTCAGGTATAGGAGAGAGGGTCCAAGAAAGCAGATGGTCGAATGCTGAAGCTGCTCCGGCCGTCATGGTCACTCGATAGCGAGAAGTTCGACATTCGCTGTTTTCTGGTAACATGCTCTGCTCTTCGCAAGAATGCTCCTCGCATAGCCACTTTTCTCCACGACGTGCATCCGATGGCTCTGGTCTGTTTTATTCCTTTTTACTTATAATAATAGGCGCGGCTTCCTTTCTTTCTTATACCGGCAGACCGGACCACCGTCGCACAGACCGTCGACTCGTTTTGTGCGTGACTGCGATGAAGAGCCTGTCCGAACTAGTAGACGAATTAGGGATTAGGAAATAACCGGAATAAGTCTTGCTTCGTTATTAATCCTTGAACGTGCCTAGCACGGGGCAACAGGAAAAATAGGTCAGCCGTGACGGATTAGTACTCGTTTTTTGAATTTCATTGTCATTGAAGATGTTTTTATTTTGAAATATTTTTTTCCGAGGAAATGCGAAATATAGGCCCGATTGAATTAATTATGAATTGAGTTAATTGTGTAACAGGACAACTGAATGGCGATAATAAAATATTTAATTTATAGTACTGTCAAATTAAAGTAAAATTACAGTGATTATGGTTATCTATTTATTAAATTGAACACACAAAACTAAAATTATAATATTTTCGAGTATCTCTAATTGCTCGTTATAAGGGATAGTTAATTAATTTAATTTAAAAGAACGCGCATTATCACAATACAATATTATCCCAATTACTCCAATTAGGCAAAATTAACCGGATCTATTTTTACAGCCCATAGTATATAATCATATGTACTTATAAATCATTTAAAGGAAGTAAAGATAATTTTTTTATGAAATCTTCGAGAATTTTATAGACTGATTAGAAATCGATGCTTCGTATGACAGAAGCTCTAACACAGGACCGTATTATGTTACTGTGGCGCCAAGAGCGTGATAAGATCTGAGTTCAATGCACGGGTGATACGGAACTGATAATAAACGGAAGAAAAAGAGCGACGATAAAGCGTCGCGACGTGGTCATGTCATCAAGGTTTGTTTCGAATTTGAATTGGTGATTCGATAGCGATGACAGACGAGAGACAACGCACTTGGCAGTGCGATAATTTGGGTGCAGTCGGTCCTGATGACGGACATTATTGCCCGCGAATTATGCTCGTGGTTGCATTCCGTTGCAGTCATGCAGCTCTGCGAAATTTAGTCGCTCGTCCGGTTTATCATTACGTGCGACCTACATTAGTTCGTGGAACAAAGGCCAAACTAGGCCAAACTGGCGACACGTTCGGCCGTCAGGCTGACAAATTGAAAATATTCACGAAATATAATAAATCAAATTTTGTTTCATTTTATTTTATATTGGAAAAGAGGCAATTTTATTTTTCGCTCAATTTCCGATGATTAAAGAAGTAGAGATATATATAGGGTGTAGTTTAACGTATTATACTAATTATATAGGTACCTATAATTAGTACGCTTATAATTAGTATTAATGTATTATATAATTAATAGTTTTTAAGGTACACCCTGCATAACAATTTGTTTTAATTTTATTTTGCTTGGACTTCAATGCTTAAAAAAATTAAATTGGAAAAAAATTGGAATCTAACTCCAAGTCTAACGTTTCAGAAAGTACATAAATCTAATTCGTAAATCATTATTCATTTATGCGTGTCGAAGGTTGCGGGTAATAACGGTTCTCCCTTTCGCAATGAGGCTTGTTTTTTGAAATGCCGAACTGCGAGGAAAAGAGGAAAAGCCGGTTGCACAAGATAAAACATGCGTATGATACGCGAACATGCGTCGTGTATCGAACAGTTGTGCAACCAGAAAACTGCAAGGATCCTCGTCGTTTCTTCTTGAATTGTTCGTTACTCTTCTTCCGCCCATTCATGGAGAAATTTAAGGGTCAATATAAGTGAAGCTCCACCAATAGCAACGACGAGGCAATGATACGACTAAGGCTGGTATTCATGGTCGGTTCTTATCCCAAAACTGTCTTAACAATGTCTTGAGACACTAATGTGGCCCTCTGATTGGTTGTTGACACCCCGAGACTGAACTTCAGATGGTCTTGCATATGTAAGAATTGACTATGAATACCAGCCTAAGTTTTGTGTAGCTTGTCGACGCCTATGTGAGAAAATTTGTCGAACAGCGTGACTCCATTCCTGGCACACATTGTCATCAATTTATCGTTTCATTCTACATGTATCTATGTATATGTATGTACAATCTTGTTAGCTGTCTTCCGATAGCGTATTGAGAAAGCGTGTATCTTTCAGAATCTTCTCGCGATGCATTATTTTTACATCATGGCGATAAAATTTTAATAACATATTTCTTGAAATCCTTGGCATTTATACCGACAGTTTGATTTAACTGAACTACTAGCTTGTGAGCGAAGCTTTTAGGAATGTAGATAGACTTTTAGCGGTCATTTTCGTTTGCATAATACGTATATATTTGAAAAACTCTCTATTTTAAGATACGTATGGTGATAAAACTCCCTATATTTTTATCTAATTATTAGCGAAATAATTATTAGATGTAATAATTCATACTTCACGCTTGACTCACACACTCAGCACGTTACAATTATCTATAAATATTTGCAGCCTTTTCCGATGGGCGCGCCTCTCGCGCGTGCTTTTCTTCACGAGAATGCACGTGTCGACGTCGAGTACGAATATATCAAAGATTACGTCATACGCACGCGAGTTTAGCGGGTTTAGCTCGTTAATTAAGTAATTGAGCTTGATAGGTCCGAGGGGAAGGGGGGGGGG
>NW_017280484.1:97912-136489 GCF_001594065.2 Cyphomyrmex costatus | reverse complement strand
GGGTGGGGGAGTCGCTGTACGGGAGGTCAACCCGCATGAGAAAAACCGTTTTTGTCAGCGTGTACCTTGATCGAGAGGAGTCTCTTCCGCTTTTCCGCAGTTTCCCCCAGAGACGCATTAATCGCCGTGTATTTGAATCGCGATCACTCGCGCGTGGAAATGCGATACTCGAGAGTCAGCCGGACCGTCCATAAGTTTGTCAGTCCAGTCAACAAGACAGCTGGCCTTTAACTTCGGATTTGTGGATTCTATCTCCCGCACCGTATAACCGTGCTATAAATTTCTCGTATCCCTGCGATGTATTTACACGACGAGAAAATATCAAATAAATCCCCGTTCTTTTGATGATCTCGCTGTACAATCAATCTTCATTTGCAAGTTTACGGCTAGCAATATACGTTCATTGATGAATCCGCCTCTTCGCTTTACAGAAAAACACACGAGAACTTTGTAGACGGGATCTTCATTTTTCATTACAATCGCCTCCAGCGAGTTACGTCACCGATACACCTATAAAAAAAGAGATATATGGAAATGACTACTCTGAGCAAGAAAAATTAATGACAGTCGCGCGGGTAGAATTCACTTTCAAAACGTCAACTTAACTTCGCGCTTACGAACGGCACGTTAATTAATAATCCAAGGTATTAGTTGCAATGCCAACGCCCAGGTGTGCGCGATAATAACATTTCGTGCGCGCGGCTTGCTCAACTCTCGGCAACGGAAAATTCAAGGAATGCGATTATCGGTCTTCGAATTACGGTCGCTCGAGCGAAATCGCGTCTTTCGCGTTGCATAACGAGCATTTTATTGTATATCATTGTGTCCAATCCCCTCGTTGCTGCTCGATGACTCGAATACGAGGCACTTGGCATTTTTGCCTCTCTCGCCGGGGAGTGGGGGAGCGCGATAAAACCGACATATTTACATAATCGTTATCGCGCGAGAAGCGTACGAGTATCTGGCGAGCTTTCAAGCATGCCGATGTTTACTGGGAAAATTAGCGCGTAATTAATCCGCGATTAATACCGTCGTCACCGCGGCCGAAAGCTATCGAGCGAGGAAGCCGAGCGTTACGAAGGACATTTTGTTTGTCGAAGCGCTTTTGAGGTAGGATTTTTTCGCGACGTCGCCTTTGACTTCACACGATAGCGCGTTTTATTATGAAATCTTCCGTCGTCGCGTTACGTAATAGTCGCTCTATGAAATATTTATAATATCGAGCTTCGCGTTGTTTAGCGCCATCGATACTCGCCTGAGTGTTTTGATCTTTGCACTCGTATATTCTTTTGTACGAGCTAATTTTGTGATAACTGTCGAACGATTTGCGGGAAAATTGTCTCGGCGTGTTCGAGCGGTAAGACATTTATGCCCGATTTCAACGATTAACTTTAATCACGGTTCAACTTGCTCTTCGCATTTTTTTAATTTTAAAAATTAGAAAAAGCTGAAGAGTAAATTGAACCGAGATTAAAGTAATCTGCATTGGTGAGAATTATTTTAAAAATTAGAAAAAGCTGAAGAGTAAATTGAACCGAGATTAAAGTAATCTGCATTGGTGGGAAGCGTTATTTATCCAAGCTTTCTCGAATACTCGAATCTATGATGTGGCAATATAAAAATCTAATTATGTTCTAGGTACAGTTTATATTAATAACGTTCTTGTTATTTACTAATATTTTTATAAAAATAAAGTAACATGTTAAATACGATACGGGAACGTTTAGGGACCCTTGGAGTGATTAGGACGATCCGTCAGTTGGTAACACTTGTTCCACGCTTGTCGCATTCCATACACTCATACTGCCGAATAAATGCACGAGCCTCGGAATCGGAACAAGACGGTCCAACGCGTTCGTGGTCGACTCGCGTTTATTCCGAGCGAAACCGAGGGAGACGCGATTCCGGCGTCCTCGTTTCGTATTTAGGCCGAGCCCGCCGCGGCGCGTTCATGGCCCGTGATTTCTTGCCGGCCGGCGAGATCCGAGAAAACGAAATCACGTGAAAAAATCGCAGGCAGAGCGCTTCTTTCCTCGTTTCGTCCTTTTGCCGCTGTCTCTCGCGATACGTCTCATTTACATGCGCGTTCTTACGGTAGCGATTTGCACAGCTGCGAGCGAGAGATGTCAAGCCTCGGCCTCGATGCGGCGCGGCACAGCCGTGTAAATATCTTTTCTTCGTAGATATTTTGTCCGTATCTCCCGCACAAAGAGGGACAGAGAGCGGGAGAAAAGGAAGAGTAAGGGGGAAATGAGACAGTCGTGACTTTATGCAAGCAGCAGCATTCATGCAGCAGCGTTTCGCTGTTCGATCGACGAAACAGCTCGGGGGAGAAGCGAGCGTTTTCCGTAATCTGCGCAATTCACTCGCTGGAGAATTATAAAGAGAGTAAATTTGCCGAGATCTTTTCAGGCAGTATACTTGTTAATATTTTCTTAACGGAGCTCTCGACGAGTGCATCTGAAAGATTATCTGCCCTTTTAGTTCAACGCGGCATGCGGCTTTGTGGTAATTATTGAATGTAAAAAAAAAAAGGCTGATTTATCTGTATACTCGAGTCTAATTGAGAAAAGCGATAGATCATTCCTTGGTCTGTGACTCATAAGCATGCGATTACGGATATGTTTGCAGTATAGGTAGGCAGGTAGGCTTGCTCCGCAATAATGTGACACAAACATCGCGTTGATCGCGCGAGCATTTTGTGCGCGATTTTAAACGTGCGGCTGAGACTCAAGAAACCTTCGGCTTCTCTCGACCAGCTGTCGTTCGGGAATTTCAATAAGTCGGACCCGCTGAGAGATCTTCCCAGCGTCGAATTTATTAGCATTCGGTTTATTTGCGAGAGAGGAGCCAAGGCCACGCGGGAAATTATACGAATGTTAAACGAGATCAATCGTCTTCGAGTAGGCATCTAATAAAGATTCATCGTGACAAACGAGAAGTGTTTGCATCGCATTCCGCGGTAACAAGACTGTTTCATAGAGCTCGTAATGAAACGCTTCCATACGAAGCTGATAAGCGCGACAACAAAATGTTTGCCTCATGCGACGAGGCTATCGAGGTTTATCAAACAACGAGCCAAAGTATGTCATAGAAATCCGATTTTTTTTTTCTATCTCGAACGTCTGTACTCCTATATCCTATTTCCAATTCTATTTTGTATCATATATACATATATGTTACGTCCCACTTTGTGAATCAACTTTTCCCGCCGGTAATTTACGTTTCCGCAAAAATCGTTGCAATCGCCGAAGAAAATTTATCACTGTCAGGAAGATTATCGAAATCGGGACAGGTAACACGGAAAGCAGATAACGACAACGCTGTGTGTGGCGTAGAAGCTATGTGTGTGAATAGCATAATGACCGCGCTTGAAAGTAATTGCTTCCTGGCGATTGCAGGAGTTAGTGAATGAGCTGAGAGAGGCTTATTTACTTATTATTAAATTAGATAAACAGGACAGACAATATCTGAAGTCAGCTCAAATGTATAGGAATTGTCGGAAAAAAGGACCTATATTTTCCCGTCACACCGCGAGACCCGCCTGCGTTCGGGTGGATTCTGACCATAAAGTGCGTGCCGACCATCGTACACGCCCACAATAATTTTGATTTCTGGCCGATTCGAGTCCATTAATAAACCGCCTACCAGATTCAAGCCGCTTCGGGTCTCTTCGAGACTTTATCTAGATGCCTTCGAGGGTATTTTTAGTCGCGTAACACGCCGTCGATGTGCGTGCCGCGTTAAACCATCGACGTGCGCGGGTTTTACGCGTGTTAGGCATATGTGCGTGACGATCTCTTTCTCCGTCCTCTCCCTCCTTCGTTTCTATCTTTCTCCCCGAGGCATCGGAGACACATATGTGTGCGCTTCGCCGAACATAATATCTTATAAATAGGGATTGGCTAACGGCTAATGCGAAAGGGTGATGCAGGTTTTATTTCGGTACGCTTTCCGGTCACCGCATTCAATATAGAGAATATTCCGTCTGCGGTCTGGTTTGGCTTGTTGCTTTCTACGAGACGGAAATTGTGTCGAAATCAGCATCCCTCGATCGACAAGCGCTGTCCTGCGGTCTCCCTCTCTCTCTGTTCCTACACGCTTTTTAGCTTGCACGAGCATCTTGAGCGAATACTCTCTGTTTATGTATGTGTTTCATATGTGAAACACTTGAGGATTATCACCATGCTTCTCGCATGAAATACGCAGGAACGTTAAGTTCACGTTAGATTTATATACTATTAAACAGTTGTAAATTACTGTTCGATTACCTACACATATACGCGATTAGACCTAAAATTTATTTATAGTATCACGAGTTACATTTGAGATCCCAAAATACATAGTTACGCGATTTCCGACGCGAGTCGGAAGATATTTTCAGCAGAGCAATATACAATTACGCGTGTCAGTTTTCGGTAATCCGATCCTTGTTACATGTGTTCGCGCTCGTGCGAGAAACTCTCGAGGACATCTTGATTTCTGAACTTTTGGGAATTTCTCGTGTCGGGAATCACGCGTCTGTTTTTTTCTCTTCCATTAAGGGACTCGGTTAGTGCGATGATCCGATAAATTATATTCCCTCCGTGAACCTTTGGATAACGATCCGTTCGATAATGAGCACGCAACCCACGCAACGTTCCGTGAATAGCGGCATGGTACCGTTACCACTCGAACAGACGAAACCTTTACGTCGTGATAGCGCAATGGAACGATTCGATAATCGATCATCCGGCCGCCGGTTTCCGGTGCTGCGTGAGGCGCCGTGCATCTCATTTTTTTTTTACTCGCGTCACGATGCAATTCTCGTGCAGATGAAGGAACGGAAGCGCGTGGATCTTTGACAAGGATAAAATCGCGATTTAATCTAACGTTAAAATTGGTAACAGAACGAAGCAGCAGCTTATTGATTTCTACGTCAGTTACATGTCTGACATGAGAGGTTTTAATTAGAAGCTCTGAATTTCCTTCCGTTCGAAATTTTAAAAAGAGTGTCAGGATAAGATAATGCTAAAATAAAAGATATCCGTGATGTATATTTTGGAATGGAATGATATTATAGAGAAATAGCTATATTTGAACGTTACAAGTAGTTATTATTATGCACGAATATAATTTAATATGCCTGCACTTATAGGTGTAAATAATATTATAATATTAATATAAATAATGCGAACGCAACGACAAACGAATAGTTTACATTTACTGAAATTACGTGTACATTAATATCATAATAACCATTGCACATTGTTGATTAAATGTAATAAAATAGCGTAAAGTTTAATTACTTGAATATACTCGGAGTTTGATATGTAATATTCTAGCAACGTATAATATAATAATAGTAGAAAACTCAATATTAAAACAATAAATAAATAACAGTGGTAATTTTTTACTGTATAACGGCAAATACAAAATATTCGAAAAATATACAAAAAATTCATTGATATTAGTAACAAATTGTGAGTTTTATTGATAAATTTTTAATCTTTAAGTAACCATATATTGTGAAAACGGGCCCAAATAATACATGCACTTAGCATGAATCATTATTTAGTTATGAAAGTGAGTACAGAATGTTGTGTCTGTTACTCAGAAAAAGATTTTGAAGGGCTATTTTTTAAAGCGGGCTGAATCAATCTATCTTTTTCCCCGTGACAGAGATTTAAGCAGTTCGCTCTCCAATAACTATAGAGGGGTTGGTTCCAACCTTCGAACGTATTCAAGACGTTGGATCTGTACACGTTCGACAAGAATGGACCATCGGAGTCGATTGTCAACGATCGCGCGCGCCGGTCGAGGTGACGGCATATTACAATTATACGCTTTGCGTCTCAGCGGGACAATCGTTACGAGCGTTTGTTGTACGCGTCTCGTGGAGAATAGGCCACGCTCGTGGGACCCCGATTCGTGGCACGTAAAAGCTGGAAACGCAGCGGAGAGGCAGAGGAAAGAAAAGACGACGAAGAGTGGAAGAGGGCACGTCGCTGTTCCGCGGCCGGAGGACGGAATGCCACTCACCAGCGAACCCGTCCGACTACTAATGACACAACTCACTCCCTTTCCTCTCCTCCTCGCTATTCTCCGAGCCTCATCGAGCATTCAAATCCCGCGTTTTCGTTCTAATTACACCGCGGGAACGCGTAAGCAGCTAACGCGCACCGTTGATTCGATCCTGAACTTCCGCGTCGTCTGACGATATTTGCGCCGGGATGCTCCGGAATTTCTCTGAGCGTGACGAATTGGAGATCCAAGTTTAATAACATACCAACTCGTGGATTCCGTAACTAGCGCGACGTTACCTGCGAACTGTTTACTCGCGCGCGACGAGATGTTTATTGGAGTGTTCATTACGATGAAATCGAGGAATGTTATATATAGAGTTGCAGTTGTTTCTCTGAAACGTGGAGGAAATTAATCTCAAAGGTAGAAGATTTAATTTCAGGTTGTACGAAATTAAATTTAAAATTAATACAGAATTAAGGTATAATTTCTAATTTAAAATTGAAAAAGAGAAATCAGATCTTTTCCTTTAAATACAGCTTATTTTCGCGATATCAGATTTAATTTCCCCAAGTTTTTGATTGATCGGCAAGTGGTTAGAGACAGCGCATTAAACACCTTCAATTAACACTTCAAGTCGAACTCGCCGGAGTTCGAAGAAGGAAGTTCTTTTTACATGCACGACGCTCGTTCGTAAACCTTCTCCGAACGTAACGGATTCATTGAAGGTTTAAAGACGTGAGGTTGAATCACGATGACCCGTGGAGGCTTTCGAGAAGTCGCGTCCGTTCGATGGCTAGGCGCAACGAATCCACCGCCTATTATTATTGACGTTTCACTTTCCATCCCGCGATTGTTGCATCAGAAATTCCTAATAAATGAGTTGTTGCACCGACGCTACAATTTGAATCAATTTCCCTCTACGCTTTAATATTCGCGCGAATCGACTCAAGTGAGATTATTGATTAGAGATTGATACTTGCGTTACGTGCCGTCGTAAGCTATCCGTGAACGTATCGTGTCGCAAAATGGTTTGTCCGATGCGAACAAACTCGTTTTGGATTTTATGGGGTAATGTTTGTAAGTTTATGTCGCCACACGCGGCATCAGATAGCGTTAACAGTGTCGTCGAAACGATTTCCTTTCGAACGATCAACGTGACGCGTGTTTCGATGTCAGAAAATCGATTGCGAGATTATAACTCCGTATAAAGTCGAAATGTCTGCATGTTAAAAATACTTTTATTTAAAACACAGTATTTGCAATACAACTCTATTTTGTATTCTGTATTTCAGATTTTAGCGAAGCATACAAGAGTATTATGTACTATATTTTGTATTTAAGATCGAAAGACTTTCGTATTTCAAATAATAAGATTTTTAATTGTCAATTTTAGTATTTAAAATACAAAATATAAAGTTCTTTCAATCTTTCGTTATTATTACTCGAAATACAAAATGCAATGTACTTTTATGTGCTCCCATGAAATATAAAATATTTTTATGAGCTCCATTAAAGTATTTCAAGCCCAGTCCTGATCGCAAAACATGTATTAATTATTTTAGCAAATATATTATTATCAGAACTGAAAATATCTTACACGACAGAACTTTTCCACCTTTTGAAACACGTGCATTCTTTCTTTTAACAATGTATAAAGGATCTCACACTAATCAGATGGAGAAAATTAAATTCTATAGTGATTTATAATATGGTAAATAAAAAATTTCATAAACACAAAGCTTAATAATGACTAATCTTTTAGCTATGATGTATTAAAGGTGTTCTGTGAGTATTAGTTTTACACCTCTGATATATCATAGCTCAAAAACTATACATTATTGAGCCTTGTGTCTATGACACTTTTGTTCACCACATTATAAATTACACCATACATGAAAACTACTTTATTTCATCGGGATTCAATTTACCATGTAATTAATGCGGTGCTCTTGTCTGAATATTCATTAATACTGACGTAAATCCTGTACTTGTGTATAGTTTAAGAGAATAACTGCACGTAACCAAAGTAGGTCACCTGGGGATAAACGATTAAATTCGCACTGATTTACCGCCAAGTCATTTCCGATACACGCTACTTTTGATATGTTCGAACGAATGATTGTATGGAGGTCAAGTCGCGGATGATAAAGCAAGGTTCGACACTCATTCGGAAGTTCGCGATGTCGAGCACGAACGCAGCCTAGTTTCCCTGAATGCGCTCGATTCATTGAGGGTTTAACGACACGAGATTGTGCGAGTCTTTATCAGGGTGTGTAGTAATACGCGATAATTAACATACGCGCGATGTACCACAAACCACAGCGTGTTTTTATATTTGTCGGTGAATAATTATATATCCGTGGATAGCCCGTCTGAGAGATAAAGCACAAGCGAATCCCTGTTTAAGTGATTCGCGCTTTACGAGTACCTAAGAATATGCTGGCGGTGTCGTAACAATGAGACGAATTGACGTGGACGAAGCAATCAGCGGGGATTTCAGATTTCTCGTGTTGAATGAAAGATATCGACTAGCAGTATCAATAATAACAAAACAAAGTGAAAAAGGTTTGGAATATTTGAACCGTTTAATTAAGTTTGAAATATGAAATTTATTAGTATTAAATTTCAAATTTTAATTTCGCTAAAATTTTCAACATATTTTAGCAATCGAGAAATGTTATATTAATTTTAACGTATACTGTAACCTGTATAATATAATAGTTGCCCGAGGCACTTTATAATTTATGCCTTAACGAGAAAATGTGAATTGTTGTAAAATTTTGTTTTATATATACATTAATTAATGTATTTTTTTCTTTTTTTTAATAAGAAACTTTAAATATGTACCCTAATTCTATCAAAAACTCACTGTAAAAAATGTTATATTAAAATCCTTTTTTATAAACATAATAATCTACTTAATGTAGTATTTATTATATATTTGTTTAGTTCCTACAATACTTTTTTTTTAGTAATTATGATCAAAATAATATTCTCATAATGTTCTCATAATAATTAAGTATAAATCGAAAAGAAATAACATACAATATATGTTATTAATTATAATAATTCTAATTAGGGTATAAAACGCTTTAAGTGTGACATTTACGTAAAAGAAAGAAAAAACTGCACGTAAAATGTTTTAATCTACAGCATTTTGGTGTCGATTTTATCTGCTCTTTTTCGAAGCATATTGAATCGAAGTAATTACAGAGAGAGAACGCATGTCACAGAATATGCATTGGAAACCCCGTTGGTATATTTGAAGCGTCAAAAGTGTTCGCCTTTTCAAAGTCCGTATATTAGTACGTGCAGCGCACAAATGTGACAGATTCATTCAGAGTTTAACGACATGAGTTTGAACCGTCTTGTTATCGTATACGTGCCATAATGTACTCCCATCACCGCAGAGTTGTATTATTCGCGGAACAGCCACAACGATCCCGTAGTAAAGGCTTTTGACGATAATAATATGAGAGAACTGGCGCTAGCACTGTTACGTGTAGATCTATTAAATCACACTGCGCGCGGCAGATGGAGAACTCTATACGAATAGAGACTCAGCGTGTGTATCGCACAGCGTACGTATATTGTTTTGACAGTTCTAGGATTGGATATATACTGGAGAAAACAATTACTCATTATGTCTAGCTCCGTTAAGAGAAATCGAGGGACATTATCGCGTAAGGTGAAGATCGATGGGGGAAAAGCAATTATAGTTAATCGAGATGTCTTCAGCGCTTCGGGCTCTCGTTACAATCGTCTATGTATTGTATATGTGTGTGTGAGACTAATATAGATGAGTATAATAAATAGGCGCAATCTAATACGGTTAAAATTATCTTGCGACGGCAAGCGAACGATGCTCGTTATCTCTACGTTATTTTCGTAATGCAATCTAGCGAATATAACTTAATTGGAAGTACAGAATACCTATACATATTTTATAGAAAATCTGATTCATTGCTAATTCACGAAAAAGAAAGAAAATTTGTTAACAGCATACAATTATAACTATTACAAATGAACGCGTGATTAAGATTTTGCCATGTCGTTTCTTATTTGTAATCACGGTTTCCTCTCTCTTGATAGTTTTAGTTCCATACTGCACAGACTTTGCTAAGAATCAATTAAGCTGAGGTTAAAGTTAACTGGCGTTGGCGAAACCAGCCACACAAGTAATATTTATGGCACGTAGCTATACAAGCTATTAAGGACGGTACAGAGATCGGCTTCGCGCTAAAATAGAATTCGATTAGAATCGTTTTGGATTACACGGAGTCATCGACTGCTCGCGCGTCGACAAAGTTAATTACCGCAGCGCGAAAATTATCGTGTTCGAAGCTATATGAACTATTCTCGCGTTTAGTATATGTCCACCTTTCATGGCCTTGACATTAACGTTGCACTTGGGTGGCCTTGTAATACCTCTGGGACGACATTCTGCACATGCATATTGAGCAGTTACTGCCTTTAGCCGCTATAAATCACCGATCACAGAAGATCGATCGCGCGGTTCCGGATTAATTAAGCGAAATGGTATCAAATTGATATCGTTCGTAGGCGATCGTTTATGTAAAAAAGGTGTAACACAAAAAATATGAAAACCACTTCTAGTTTTTAATGTAATTTTATATTTATGGCTGTTATAACATTGTACGATGAATAATTAAACAGCTCTTTTATATGTTAATTATTACACTTGAAGAAAATTGTTTGATTATTATCGAGGCCAAACATAATAAATATTTATATTATTGCATACAATAGATATTTTTTTAGTTATTTGCGATACATAATATCGTGAGCATCTATCAAAACGTGTATAAGCATCTCGTTGAAGAACACTCATTACTCTGAGGAAATTAGAAAGTCATGTGGTTCATTATCGAGACGCAGAGTCCGCTGTCTTTAATTACCACCCAATGCTCGACAGTGAGTTCCCGGTTTCCACAAAAACTTCCCGTTAATGCAACGATGACGACCGGTAGTCTAGTCGGTATTAGAAGAGGTTCCGTCAGCTACTACTGGGTCAGTATGTCTACGATGACCAAGCAGTTAATTCGCGTTTGCATAAACTACATATTCGGTATGTGGAAATTCGATTCGTTTCCAATACACGTAAACGTGCCGTCCTATAAAAGGTTTGTTTGTTTAAGGATGTATGCGCTAACTTAATTTGATCCTCGCGCCGCCATCACTCACGTGATCATCCATATATTTTATTTTTATTTTATGAGCGGTAGAGTAGGGATAGAAGAAGCGACAGTTGCTTCGCAGGCACCATGTTTGTAAGAAGCAAGTGGTGATCCAATAAAATTACGGATATTAATCAAACATACCTTGTATATTTATTCGATAAAAAGAGTGTCCGCATACACACGTGAAACGTTTCACGCGAGACGAACAGTAATTCGTCATTCTACAAAGGAAATTGCCGATTAGAGATACAAGCGGGCAGAATTGTTCGATTAACTAGCTCGACCTTCTCCCGAAGTGTCACTTAACACCTCCGGGTGTCACTTGACGACGTAATTAGTGTAAAAGGTAATAATTTTCATTATCTCCCACCGCGCGAGACCAGCCGCAAATCTGCAAGACCTTGAGCCGATTTGCGTAAACGACCTAGTTTTCCCAGTGGATGACCATGCGGGCGCATATTCATTTCGCACGTGTAGCTTAATTGAGAGCCGAGATAATGTTACGTACGTTATCATCGAGCTACATGCTTTTCGTCGCTTACCTGACACCCTCAGGATTCTGATAGATGTTATCAACATAATTACTGTTGTAACAAAAATGAGAAACGACGACACGTCCGCCATTATTATCATTATTATCATTAGCTATTATCAGTATAAATATGATTATATTGATGCACGTAATTCGCTTGCAATACGAATCTTTCTGATCGCTCATAACTAATTTACATTTGAAAACTTATTCGTTATCAATATTCCTTGATATTAAATTTAGAACCGTGAGAAACACAACCAACAGGAAATAATGCCTTTAACGATCTGGATCTTAGATGCTTGTATAATTCCGTGTGAATTTATATATTTATATATTATCATATAAATTCGAACATATAATTATGTCCACAATAACTACATTTCATTACGTCTTTTTAATTATTTAAGGATGGCCTAATCAGGAGGCCGAAACGTGTAATAATCTATGTTGTTCTGTATTGTGCTTTTCAATTAATACATTTTATTTTATTTTTTTACTATCTTATATGAAATACTTATAATAACTGACTCTTACTTTTTAACCTATTATTTTATATATTACGATACGTTTAAACTGCGTGTCAAAATAATTTTTCGGTCTTGAAACGCAAACTCTATTAAATTCAAAATACTAAAATTATCCATCATCGTTTCTTGTATGTACATTCCGAAATAAATATTTCGAAGAATTATTATTATTACGATGATATAAATGTCTTGTTAGGTTAATTTTTATCCGCGATTATTTCTGGCGTTAAAACAGACGATGAGAATTGGGAGGAACCCTTTAGAATTCGGCTCCGCGCATAGTTTAGCCGATAGGTCAAGTGCTAGAACTCATGCTAGAAGCATACACGTAATTGAGAGCCGCGCAGCTTTCTTTCATCTTGCCGTCTCGTCTACTCGCCAGACTTTCTCGATTAGAGGAGCATCTTCGCTGGCACGGGAATACGAGCGGTCCCAAGCTTCTCCCAAGCTTCGAGAACCGTTATTAGGCGGAACGTCGCAACGAGGAGGTGGTCTTCTTACTGTCTTCTGTTGCCTCAAGTATCTGCCGCGACCCTCAACTCGTTCACCTAGAGACGAGACGCCTGACAAATAGGTATCTTAGGACTTAGTATGCTTAAGAAGAAAGTCAAAGGAGATCTTTTGTATTAGTTTTGTCGTTGACGCTGCTACGACGTTCCTTAATGGTGCTGCAAGCTGCTTAAGAAAAGATTACAGCTACTGGGAATTGTGCCTGGGAAGAACAGCCGACGAACAGCGATTACTTTGATGTCATAGCATTAATATAATAATTGGAGATTACGCAGTTTTTTTTGAAAGAATCTCCGCAGAATAGAATAGTGACTTAATTTCAAGTAAATTTCGCTTTAACTAAAATTTAATTTGGACCTCGCGACTCTCTCTGGGAATAAACGAATAATAACTGCAATACATAGTTTTAATAACCTTATGCCATTTTTTATTTAGGACAATGTTGAGATAGGAAATTAAAATTTCGTAAACCGTTTTTTTACAAAAAAAGATTCCAAATGTGAGAAAGTCTCATGGTTATCGTGATCTTGTGATTGTTAAAATCATCAGATTGTTACCGGTCTTATGTCCGTTCGAAGGAAGCTGACGAAGTTGAGAAAACAGATAAATTTCTTCTTAGAGTTTATCCTTGAAAATATGGTAGTCGTGGGACAACATTCTACTTCGAAGAATTTTATGTAAATTTCTTATTTATTAATAAAATTACAATAAAATATGAAATAAGTTTGAATAATTTTATTGAAGTGCATGTTAAAAATCTTTAAAATATTGTATACCTAGAACTACTATATGTTTTCAGAGTAAATTTTAAGAAAAAATTCTTTCCGTGAGAAGAGATTATACTAATTTTAGTTATAAAACGAATTAATTAAACGACGATCTTAAATATGTTAATTGCATATGGCACGTCCGAGTAATAAACAATGGAAAGGTGTGTGGCCACGATGTTCATCGGATCTTTCACCGCTATTAGGGGTCAGTCACATGGATGTTTTATCGTCATGGCGAAACTGAGAATGTCATTACGTATCCCGATATTTTCTAATTTTGATTGTACATAATGATACCGATAAATCACGACCGACATTGATCGCCTTTAATAGGATGCTGATTATACAAAATGACTTCGCGATGCTTCCTGTTTTTTATAGTTCAAAGTATTAGCTATTCCTTCAAGCGCCGTTAAACGTGGATTTTATAGTAATTGATGCAACAATTATTTTTATCATTCAAAGTATTGTTATTTAAGACATAGCAGTTTGAGAGATAAAAAGGTTTCGTCAGTAAAATTAGTCAGTAAAATTATATCTATTATTTATTGCACGTAATTGTATTGTTTAAAAGTTATTATACTTCATTCCACGTGAGTTTAATAATAACAAGTTCTTTCAAGTTCACACATATCTTATATTTATTTATACACAGTTGGAAAAAATGTATCGAATTTAACATAAACCGCATGTCGGTCCACTCAAATTTTTGGGTTAATTTAACACAAGATGAACATGTTAGAATAGAAGGTTACACAAATATTATGTAAGAGAATAAATACAAAAAGATAATATTGATACAGTTAGTAAACAAACCGTGGAAAGCATTTTTCTCAGAAAATAAACATTTATGATATGTTAAATTAACACATATTTTATTCATCTGTCTTAGAATTTACGTTTTAAAACACACTATTCTCATGTTACTTGTCCATTTACTCATAAATTGTGTTATTTTGACACTAAGAAACGTTGAATATCAATTTTACACAAAATCTTTAAATAACATAATCACATTATGTTAAATTAATACTCGAATATATTAAAAAATTCAACACGAACTGTTAACACAGACGTGAATGAATCGTTTCCAACACAAATACACAATTTTTTTACTGCATACAAATACCATAAAATAAAGAATCTTAAAAAAATATTGAAATTAATTTAATAAAATTTATTCAGAGGAATATTAAAACAAGAAAAAGTCCCTTTTTCTTTCTCTCTCTTTTATGAAATTAATATACACTGAGTGAATCATTCTGACGATGAAAAGAAGTCAATGACAGGAGTTTTGAATGAAAAAAAAAAACATTCCTCTCTCTTTCTCTCTCTTGCGAAGCGAGTCTCGCAGATGGTGGACAAGTGACGTCACCCACAAACTTGACGAGCAGCCGTTTTGCTGGGGAGAGAACATTATTTCCACCCGCGACCGTGTAGTTGGAATAACTTGTCAAGAAAATTTACCGTTTCCGCTTTAACCACCATATCGGTCTATCGCCGTCACCACCATAATTCGGCACTACCCCATTCCCAGAATATGTAGGTCGTTCGCGGGTACATTGTCCACGAGAACTAATACGAAACGCTTCGTTTCACTTCCGGCGTCCCGTTCCGGTTTGTGTCTCGTAAGCGCTCGATCACGTAACGATGCGTTATGATAAAAAAAAAAAAAAGAGGAAAAGCGCGTTAAACTCGTTAAATCATCAATGCTATCGCGATGCGAATCACGTACTTTCATGGCTACAGCTAGATAGTATAAAATTAGAATCCCGCGATTGTTCTCGGGATTGTCCTCGCGATCTGATGCAAATCGCGATTTCGTTAGCCCGCTGTTGAATTGAATAATTATTTGATTAGATATTTGTAACTGTCAGGAAGATTTGTATCTTCTCGATTATTACCATGAATATCGTGTCGATAAATGTAAGCGATAAAAAAGCTTCGTGGCGAAACTTCAGGAAGAGACAGATGAGAGATAGAATCGATTTTTCGTTTAGCTGTATACTATACATATTTCTAATTGCGCTTGCTGTTGTATCCATTTTAATTAAGACGCTGCGGTTAAAAAAAGATATAATATAGTTTTAATTAATTGTGAATGCTGTTTCATTTATCTGTGTTGAGATCTCCCGAGGGTATGGAAATTTCAATTAATATTCTTCGCAAATGCCACGAGAGGAGCGCGTACACGCATCACCATCGTATTTAATAAGAACACACAGACCTCTCTCTCATTTAACGACGTGCCGTAAATCGAATCGGAAATATCCGAGGGTGTCAGGCGTGTTGCGGCACGCAAAAACGAATCTATTTTCGAAGGCCGCTGGTTCGTTCGGCGATCAAATGGAGCATACGGAGTCTCTGATGGACGATGATGTCAGGGGATGGGCACATCGGAGTATAGAATCGGCATTATTTCTGTGTGCGTACGTATATGTGTGTACACAGCAAGGAGCGGGCGATTATTAACGAATGGAATGGAATGGGACGGGATGATGTCATCGAGCAAAAGCGACGTCCCCAAAATTACACGACCGCCCGGTGCGGTCGGCCGAGAGAGGCGCGGGAGAAAGCCGTTGAAACACGCTAATTTCTCGAACTGTGACCCCACCATGACCTACTAGCTAGACGATATTTCTACTTTATGGACGATTATATCACGCCTTTGCCAAATGATATCCTAACAATGGCTCATAAATCTTAAGATTGCGGCGGAAACCTTTTTCAACTATGAGATGTGTGCGGAGAATTTAAATATCGTAATATAACAGAAAGAAAACGCAAATCTCGTCTTTATTTTATTATACGATATATAAGATATTTAGAATTTAAAACTCAATTATGTGAAAGAATGTTAATACGATATCTATAAAGTTACACGTGGTACATAAATTTTCGTATACGTTTTGATGTGTGTATATAAATTATTTTGACTTCATATCGTCGTTCCGGTGAAGCGCCATTCAATACTCCAATCGTTTTTTTTGCCTTCAATATACACTCTGCAGGTTGCATAATCTAACGAGGAAGATAAATAAATTCTGCGAAATAAAATTGAGATATACCGTTCTACCGGTTTGTTTTCTTAAATGAACGTTGATGCTCCAGGAAGTATTATTAGACGTACGTCACTTATCTTTCTCTCTTGCTCGTTGACAATCGCTCGTCGTTAACGAATTATATCGTAACAAACACAGGCGTTATCTGTGGAGACAAGAACAGTCGAACGTTCAACGCCCTGCGATTATATAGCCTATATGTACTTTAATTAATATGCAACAGCCAGCCAGCAAGTTCCAAAGCGCGGTCAAAGAGCACGCTGTCTTGCCTGTTATATAAGTTTCCAGATAATCGTAGATATCTAAATGTAGCAATCATGATTTAATAGTCGACAATTATATTATCTGGAATGAACTTGTTCAAGCAATTGCAATTTATCTTATAAGCTTTTATCTGATTGCGAAGTTTATTTATCGAATATTTTACTAAGTATTAACGAATACTTAAAAGTTCAGATTTTCCTGTAAACTCGGTAGTGAAAGGCTATTAAGATATTAATTGGATAATAATAGTAATAGGTTATATAATAAACCATTTCCAGAGTTAATTATTGGAGAGTGCTTACTCAACTGCAAGAAATTTTCAACAGAAAAAGTAGAGAGAGAGGCAGTTATAACCATTATTATTTAAGCCTATCCTGTTTACCGAATTATTGTACAATCAAACGTTCGCTTATTGGGAGGTCTAGCAAGTGTCGTGTTAATTGATTGAGCAAGCAATTCAAACACTTAATATGCTCGCGCGCGGTTACGTAACAATCGGATTTTTTATGCTTTCGCTAACGGAATTCACTCTCGTGATCACGAATTTTTTAAAATTATTGATCGGCGGCGTTTACCATTAATGTGTAGGAACTACTGCGTTAAGTGCACTTAACGGAAATAACGGGGGTTGAGACTGCGTGGACATATTTCTTCGGGGTCGCAGCCTGGAAACCCTTGGGTTAGACAGATAAGTGAATAGACGGCTGATGAGTCACGGCTTATTAAAGACGAGCGGTTTTTAGGTCACTTTTTTCGTTGTTATTCTTGGTGCATCGCGCAAAAAGTGCACTACGTGAGCGCGTCTAAGTTGATTGTGTTGCAGACTACAATTAAGGTCTTCGCAAACACGCAATCTCCCAATGCACCCCTCGACCGAGTGTTTGCCTTACATTCGCTAAGTTAAATTGACGATGCATTTGCATTTATCTCACGCGAAACTCGAGAGATAAATGTTTGCATTCGTAGAGTTTTAAAAATAGGCATATTTAACATATGAATATAAGGTAAAAGAATCTAATTACTGACAGTGGCCCAAATATTGGCAATCTAATTTTAAATATTTGTGAATACATAAATTTTATTACAAGTAATTATATTTAATTTTACTTAAATTAACTTAAATAGTATTTGAGTCATTGGATCAGTAATTGGATCTTTCCTAATTACAAATAAATTTAATCTACCTTAAAGTCCTGTTCTTAATAAAAAATGAGATTCGGAGTTATTGACTAGATATTTTTAATTTGCGTTCCTCATTTTTGCCAAGCGTATTATACACGTACGTTGACTCAGATTGATTGACAGAGAAAAGTTCTTACGAGGGAAACGATAGCGTGATGTATTTATAACGCAAGTATTTTAAGGTCGAGTGTCGACGCAACGTGTGCGGCGAGAAGACGAGGCTTCGGTCCGCGGCAAATCGATCAGCCGTGGAAGTCACAGTCGAAGACCTTTAAGGAGTAAATATCCAGGAGGACCGGATATCGATATGTCCCCTCACGACGGTTAAGCAGGACCACAATTTGGGTCGTTTCTTTTTTTTTTATGTCTGGAGCACCCACACGCTGTGCTCGACAAGCCGCAGGGATACAATAAACTGCGTCGCCGTTCACCCTTCTAGAAAACGCTATACATCGATCGCAAGGAGTCGTGTTTTCTCGGTTTAGAGAAAACTCCGGCTTTCATAATCTCGAAATTGTACGACTCCTTCTGATAAACGTATATAGACACGCAAAAGAGCCACGATCGCGTTCTAGTCAGAAAAAAATTCTCCGCTCTGTTCTTATTTGCAACTATAATACAATTCATTACGCACAACGAGTGCCTCGTTATTTCTAATTCTTGCGTATGACATCAGTGCGTCGTAAGATGAATCATGCCGCGTTGACTCAGGAGATTCTTTCTATTTTTCAACGAAAACTTTCCCGATCCTACACGTTTATGCAGCTAACGGAACGTCAGCCGCTATAATCGCCAACGCAGACGAATTTAACCGAGATGCAAACGATGACGAACGTTGCACGAGGGCCGCATAGTAAAAGCGCGGACTAAACCGCCAAAACCGCACGTGCAGTTTACGATGCGTCGGGACGATCTTTTGTCTGCACGCGAACGAGCCGTTTTCTTTTTTCCTTTCGTGACATCCGGCGTTCATCTCCGCACACGTCACGGCGTGTATTCTTTTATTACGCTACCGCCGCGCCGCCGCCGCGCTAGCCGGTCACGCTCGGTTCGATGGACCGCATCGTCAAGTTCAAGGCCGCTGCACTTTGATCCACGGCTATTCCGCAAAAATCCGAGATACGTCTCTCTTTCTCTCTCTCTCTCTCTCTCTCTCATTGTAAAACCTGCCTCGCTTCTCTTCGTGCTCCTCCGGGAGCTTCCCCAGTTCAAGGACCATGCCGAGACCATGCCGATGCCAGCGAGCTCCTTTGCATTCACGTTGTTCATTCACCTCCTCTCCTCTCGTAGAGAAGAGCCGCGGCGCGTAGCGTGCCCCATCGTTGCCATGGTTGCCAAGCTCGTGCCCATCAAGGTCCACGGCCGCACGGCACCCGCATATGGCACATTACTACGGAGACGAGGAAAAAAAAAAGCTCGATCAGCGCCGCAAAGCTGACTCTGTCGCTTTGCTCGGTCAGATTTTTCAGACGGCACGATGAAACGACGCGGTTGAACAATGTAACCGTGAAGTGCAGCAGGTCCTGTATACTCCTCACTGAGGTACAATGATGGGAAATAAAACCAAATTAGAAAATCGGCGAAGCGAAAAATAAATTACATTCGTCAAGAAGATTGACAGTCTACTTTATTTTATAACTCGATGACATTAAATGAATTTCATGTACGTATATTTAAAATTATGTTCAATTTTTAATGCCCACACACAAGTTGAATATTACTGTTTTTTTAAGAGAGTATTTTTTAAAAATTATTTTCTTTATGTAGAAAATAACTTAACTTTTATAGTCGTTATACCTATTTAGTTATATTCTAAGATAAATGCCTCTTTTCCTTTTATTTCCGAAATGAATCAGATTATATAATTAATTTAATTTAATTTAAATTTTTGCCAAGACACGATGTATCATTTAGTGTGCCAAGTACAAGAGGTGCTTTCGTTTTCTACGCAGTTTTATTCTCGGTGTGTCCTTGACGAATTCCTTTACGCGTACATAACAATCGATACACTGGCAGGCTTTCATCGGCTCCCCGGTGGTTATTAATCTGCTCAACGTCTCTCGAGGAATATAGTCTCAGTCTTCGCACAATATATGCTGTTTTCCGTCTAGTCTATAAATATCGTAGACGTTCCTGTACGAGGAGAATTCACGTCGCGATGCGTACTTTTATCTTTGATCTCGTTGCCTAAGCTTGTAAATAGACCCACGGAATTCACTTCTACGAGCGATAATTATCATAATGGTGAGTATCTCGTAAAACGAGAAGTTCGTCCTGATAATTTACCCACTTACATACTTCAATTCTCTCGGCTTACATTATGGCCATCGCCCTCATGTCGATGGCTCAGTGTCGTCGAACTCCCGACGTCATTCTTGGAATCATTCGGCAGGGTGTCTGTGTTACGGCTGGTAGAAAACGAGCTCGAAGAAAGAGAATCTAAATGTCAATATTCGTTTCGAATTTCCGATAGGATGTGTAGAATAGATCTTACCGTGACTGTGTCGAAAATTATTAAATTAAATTGTTAACTTTTGTGTCATTTTGGAACGCAATTATATATAATAAATTTCTCGACGTGCAATCGATCGACGACTAAAAGGGACAGCTGGACAATTTTTGTTTTAATAAATTTGAAACTTCATGTTAGTCTTAGGGTTATAATACACAAAATGCATAAACATAGCACGGCTGGCATAAAACCGTCTGGACCAATAAACATCCGGCATAAAGTCGCCATATTGATTTACATAACATGCTCACTGGTCTAGATGGTCTAGACGGTTTTATGCTAGATGCTATGCATTTTGTGTGTTATGGCTTTTACAGTATGCAAAAGTTACGGTGTTTTTTTTTACGGTAACGGCATTGCCGAACATAATCCTTCAATATCGGAACTTCCGGCCTTTCTAGTCCCTTTTATGCGCGCATACATATATATGTATACATGTGTATGGGTGTGCGGGTGTGATGTGGAAAATGTGAAGTATCGAATTGATCCACGAGTGAGCGTTTTGGTATTGAATTACATTCCGAATGTTTCGACGATTCATATAACATTCGACATATCGAACCGAATAACTGCGCGCAGCTCCAGCGAGGTTCAGTTAGCACGAGGGCCGCTGCTTCGCACAGGGACAAAGGGTTCGTTCCGATCACGCTCGGTGCCGGTACTTCCATTTTCCACGGCTGGGGCTCGGCTATCGGGTGCTCGTCGATTACGGTGTCGTCGAACTCTGCTGAGGCAGTTGCCGCGATCTGTCCGTGAACGAGCGGGACCGAAGAAACGGAGACAGAGAGAGAGAGAGAGAGAGAGAGAGAAAGATAGATCGAGGTCATGAAATTCGTCGCCTAAGCGACGTTTGCTTTGATTAGACAAGCGTTGTGGAGTCGACATTACAAATCATGATGACGCACATTCTTTCGAAGCGTCTTATATATGTATACCGTGTTTGGATACTTAGAGACGGAAATACAAAACGAGTACCTCGGACAAAATAGGACAATTTTATGCAGGCCTGTTGAATCTCATTCGTATAAGAGGCTTCATCGATAACTTGTCTCGAATGCAAACGACTGATGATACCATCGTAGGTCATCAGATAAAAACCCCCATGTCTCTGCTTAATCGTTGCTCCATAGAATCGATCAATCATTTTTTTGCGACGGTCGCGCTCCATTTAAACGGACGGCGGCGTAACGCGATATGTACACATCCGCATAGTATACGTGTTCGTCGTATTCTCGCATTATTCATGCAGCGCAGTCTCGCTTTCCATCGCGCTCGATCACACACATTTTTCATCGCTCCCGCCGCGCCAGTCTCGCGATCGCGAGCGAAATTGAAAGCAAGAAAAATTAATATGCGGCCATTTACGAAGGCACCCGGTTACATTATTATTGCTATCAAGCGTCTCGTTGCGTTGCTCTTGCGTTACATGATTAAAGAATGATTCATACGTCAAACGTAATACTTTCAATCGGTGAGACAATCGTAAGGCCATGAGGTCAGCTGAGCCGATCATTTTTAATGAAATCGATTGGTACGAGTTTTTTGCAAGATCAAATAATCGGTCCTTAAATCATACAATAATAACAATAAAATTATAAAATTTTAACAATATTAAATTTTTAAAAGACCGTCAATGTAACAACATAACTAATACGAATATGAAGCTTATAACAGTCTAGCTGGATCTTAGTTGCTTATATATAATTTTCGTGTGAATTTAATATTTTTTATTTTGTTACAGAATTGTTATTATGAAATATATTATAAAAGAAATTAATCCATTTCAAATTAGTAAAAATGCAATTACAGAAATTAACATATATTTTCTTTCGGGATACTAATTCTTAGAAACAACATAAGAATTAGACCGTACATGTGAGAACACATCAATAAGAAATAGGAATTAAAGACCCATGATGGTTAAAGCTGGATCTTCGCTGCTTAAATAATTCAATGTAAATTATATATATTACTATATATGTTATGTACATACATATATATAATTTACATAAAATTATTCAAGCAGTAAAGATCCAGCTTTCATCGTTATAGGCCTTTAATTCCTATTTCTTATTGATCTAGTTCTTGTAATAATTTTTATAAATCACAATATAACGTAAGAACTAAGCCGAGAAAAGATATCAGACACACTTCGGTGCTAATACTAAATTCGCACAGCCTGATGGAAGGAACTCTTTCCGACGTATAGATATTTCTCATACAGTATAATATCAATCTTACAATAGTTTTTCTTTCAATTTGTAACGATGTTACTCATTTCATTCATAAACAGACCGAGAGAGTAAGAGACGAGCGCGCGTCTGGCACTCAATCAGACCGTTTCTTAACATGTGATTTGACGTACATCATGCTTCGCCTCTCTCTTTGACGGAGATCGAGCTACGCTTCCTCGGCGCAACAAGTCGGCACTGTGCCCTCCGTGGTCACTCTTACTAATTAAGTATAAATTGCTTCACTTGTGCGCACCCGGCGCGAGCGAAAGGCTCGCCGCTATCGCGAAATCCGCGAGTCGCGACTCCGGATCGCCGTCAGACTGCATGCAGACGAGGACAGCTTTCCCGCCACTGATCATGATTCATTTCGACGAATCGGTCGATCGCGGTTCTCGTAACTCGTGGGTGGTCGAAGACTAACGGCAGCGACAACTCGCACACGTCGCGGTTTCAATCCGGGGATTAGGTGAAAGCGGTCCTAGATGGGACTGGAAATTGAAGTGACCCATCAGCCACTCCTGAGCATATTAAGCCTTTCACGGTTAAATGTCTACGCCTATAAGCGATTTGAAAAGAAATACATTCGATTATTAGGATACCCCGAAAAGTTCCATTGTATATATATTACGATATCATTTTTAAGGATTTCAGGCATATAAGCCTGGAATAGAGAAATAAAATAAACGAGTGAGAGGATCTCAGAGATAGGTATATAACTGAGATAATCTCCGTTCTTCTCCAGAAAAGTCTGCCCGACGACGTTTCGTAATGTTTCGAAATACGCGAGAACTTCGTGATCACGATCTTATCTCGATAAGTGGAGTAACCAGCGGACGGCGAAATTTATCGCTGACCAAGGAGAACGCAGTATACGGTATTCATACGCGATGGTGCACGGATAAATGCGTAAATAACTGGCGCGAGGGGTTGGGAGGCAGGAGGCTGATTATTCCTCGACGAATCTGGTCACGTTGCCGCTGTGTTCTCCGCGCTCGTTACGAAACGCGAAGAAATGCCGCACTTCGTTGCAACCGTAAAGTAATAAAGCCGCACCGTGCGACGCGAAACGTTTCGCGCGTATTGTTGACTTGCAACGTGGAATACCGGTTTCAAGGACGCAAATAAATTTCGAAGATATGTATGTACGCTCGTTTCGCGTCGAGGATATTTGCGAGCGACGTGTATAGTAACGAGGTGAAACGTTATGCAGGCTAGTGGATATGAATAAATTACGAAAATAGAAAAAGATAGTATTATAGCTCTTACAATTAATACCAGGATGGGTAGTTAAAACGTTAAAAGTTAAAAAGAGTTAAGACGTTAATAACTTTTAACACTTAACTTTAAATGCATATTCATTTATTGTAAATTAATTTAATTAGCTTTAAAGTTGAATTTATTGACTTTATTCTTTGAATCAAAATTTTTTTTATCGCTCTTAATGCCAATATTTTTTTCTGTAAGATCTTAAACATTAGAGAATTAATTTAGAAATAGCTCAGTGATTCTGTGATTAGAGACCTTATAATAAGAATCACGTCATACGGTAGTCAGTTTTGATTGACACTGATTAAGTTTTTTCAATTTTGGCTTATATTTAAATCACACTAATTTCAGAGTGCCATAAATATTATATTTCAGCAAATATGTAATGAGCCTCAAATTAAGAATTGTTATAAAATATATTGCATATTCAACCATTTTCTAATTCTTTTTGTATAACTTACATATACATAAAATATTACATTTATCTAATAATATTTATCTCTATATTGTAAATATTATTTAAAACAATTTCATTTTAAGAAAAATTAGGACATTCTGATCTCAAAAATAATTTTTCTTAAAATTAAATTTTTTTAACTTAAATATTTTAATTCAATTTCAACTTATAATTTTATTATAATTTTATAAGCCATTAATTTTAACTTAATCTAATTCTAAAAAAACACTAATTTACCCAACTTTGTTAATACTTCATTGCGAGTAATTATATAATGTAGTAAATTAATTAAATTTATTATTTAATGTCGTGAAGATATGAAAAAGACACACAGAGAGTCATCATACAATATTATTCAATCGATTTCGAATTAAAGTTGAAGGAAGATACGCGAGATAATATCTTTGAAGAATTTTGAGAGACACTTTATCTACTTATTTATTAACGTCCATCTAGGTATCGTTAGTATCGCCTTTAAATCGGGACTGCGCGACGTGGAATGTACGTGCATGTCGATTACGAGCATTATCGCGAAGGCTGCACATACCCTACGCATTGTTCGCGATTCGCAAGCGAGCGCTATCCTTCGAATTTATTTCGGAACAATATTTCCAAGGATATCCCGCGTATCTCCCTTTCGTTCTTGTCTCTCTCGAAAGAACGCCGTCTGTAAGAATTTAAGTGCGGCTTCTACGCGACGTTTATGACCGAAATAAAGAGTGCATCGTGAGCCGACCTGACGACGCTTACAAACATTCTGGTGGATACACTCGACGTAAAGCCCTTAAAGCCGCGTAAAAAGAGAAAGAAAAGAGAAAGGTAGAAGCCGCAGTACTATCAGCTTTCCTCGAGGGATCCGTCGCGACGTTGTTTGCCTTGATTATCATGGATCCGGAGAGGTATACTCAGATATGCATTGTTTACACGGTGCATCAAGCTGCTCTCTCGGATAAGCCACTTCCACGCGTATATCCGGCCAAATGCAAGTCGACGGCCGCACTTGGTCGCACTTGATAACACATCGGAGGAAGGTCCCACATCTCAGTCTAGTAGTAGTCTTTTATAACCGCATAGCTTTTCGATGCGTCTTATCGAGAGATTGAAAAATACTTGCGTCTTTTATAAACTATACGAATCCCTTTTTCTCTTATATAACTCATTAATATAGCTAATAAGAAATTATCTTTAATCTTACATTCAGCTTGTAGCGAATTACTTTAAGGATGATCGCAGTATATGATTATAATATGTATTAAGCTGTCACGAGATATTGTCTCGCTATATCTTTATCGGTATTTTGTCGTTCATTAGTAAGAGATTTCATTGACACGTATCTTTTGCTTCGGTAATTGTGTAAGAGCTTCTCAACGGGATTCCGTGGGAGGCGACAACAGGTCGGTTTTTCCTTTCGCTTTCATGATGTCCGTAATCATGCGTGCCCCTTCATGTTGCATCGCGCCTGCGAGAAGAATTCTTACCTGCAGAGGTTCCGAGCCGCCTCGTGATTAATCATTGCCGTTCGTTGCTGCAGGCTGGGTAGCCGTTACAGCTGGTATACCATCGCCCTTCTCGCGCTCTCACGATAAACTTTAAGGGATCGTGCGATCGCGATTAACATCTGTGAGAATAATTCGGGAAATGTGACCGACGCTGATTTAAATGTCGGTGTCTTAAAAAGATACATCCACATGATGTTGAATGTATCCCCAAGTGGAGAACAATTATCTCGAGATGTAACGATCGGATCTCTGAATGAGATGTCAAGGGATAACGTTAAGGAATATTAAGGAACTTTAAGATTTTTGAGATTTGTGTACTGATTATGAATATCTTGGACTAATTTATAATTGCAGTCCCAATTTATCTAAATTAAGATTTCACTCGCAATGAAGGATGTAGACAAATTTGGCTGATTGCAATTAGCTAATTAATTAAAAATTAGTAGTGAAGACTCCTTAATATAATAAAAATTAATTAAAAAAGGTCTAATCAGTCAGTGACAGTCGTTCGACGTATTTTAAGTTCTTTTAAGTTTTAATTATTTGACAACATTTGGACGTCTTTTTATGTGCATCTTTATGTTCACTGATTGGATCACTATATATTTTTTAAAAAATTTGACAACGTAATTATAAAAAATTTATTAGTTGTGATCATCCACGCTCATGATGAGTTCTTTTTCTTAGCATTATGAGACAGTGAAAATCTTTTCGATGTTTGCTCTTCCATAATTTCATACCATTTTTGTCTAGACTTTCCAGTAGGTTTCATTCGACTTACCAATCATACGTGAATGAGCACCGTAAGATAATCTGGAGTGAATTCGCTGTGATAATATTGGATCACCGATTATTATTATTCTACTAAAACTTGCGATGACTTTTTGAAAATCAACTCGATAGATATTTTTGCGTTTCTCTCTGAAAGAGACTCAAAAATGAACCGAAACGTGTAAAATGTATTAGACATATAAGATTATAATTAAAAAGGATGTCTTTCTATTTTGCGTACCAATTTCCCCGCTCGACTCCTAGACGCCCTTTTTTATTTGATTTTTATAGCCAAAATTATCCAATACAATGTCACTTTAATTATCACATTGTTAACTCTTTTGCAACTAAACTTCGTTTAACATACTATAATAACTTACATCCAGGTACTTACATTCCTCTTATTGTCCCATTATTCGTTTTACTCGGTCTTTAGATTCGCCACGACACGACAGCTGCCCGTTGTTAAGCGCAATACCGCGAAAGTCACGTTCGGCGCGCGCTCATAAGCTTTTACTCTCCCATCTCGTAAAGTTTGCGACGCGTTATGCAACGCTAGTAAAATGGTAACGTGTATCCGCGCATCGCTCGTGGAATTCGTGTCATAGAGACGCGAGCCAACGGTTGATCGCGCTGCACGGCCGAGCGAGCAAGATGCCCATGCAGCACAACGGAGATAGGTAAATACACATTAGAAGCATATATATCCGGCGTTGCAACACCCGACGATTAGAAACACTCGCCAAAGAGACCAAGCGAACAATCCATTAGTCTCAATCGGTAGAAGTCGAACCAGAGTAATTTCTCACGAAATGAAAGTGAAGCGAAGTGGAATGTAACTGTAACAAAATCGTTCGCCCGAGATCGAAATAATCGTTTCTCGTACAGCGAGAGAAATCAAGACGAAAGTGCATCGCGAAGAATAAAAAGGATATTTTCACGGAGAAAGAATAATATCTCGGAGAATATAATATCTTTTGTCGTACTCTTCTATACCGAAAAAGTCGCGTGCAGCACGGACCGAAGGTCTCGGTGACCCATTTTTCCGAATGGACGATAGAAACTTTTGGGGCGGTATTTTTGGAGCGTGTGATTCATAGTCGTGGAAGATGCGGCATGCACCGCAGTGTGTGATCTGGCTGACTAGCATGGTTTCGTTTCAAAACGCGGCACGTCCACGGAAAGTCGGCCGCGAGGCGATCCCGCAGTCACGCGAAGTTTCGTTGAACCCCTGTCGGGGTTAATAACGGCTGTCGTGTGCTCGTCGGGATCGATGTTTGATTAAGAACGGGAGATTGCACCCCGCAAAAGCCCATTCGCTGCATTCGCGTAAGTGGATGCTCGCAGGGCTGCGGCCTTTAAAGTCTACCGACGTTTAAATAGATCGCATCATAGTTCATCGCGATTATCCACGATGCATATCACCGTGGTATTATGACCCTCGGTCATGATTGATTCTCGTCCTGCGAATCTTTATCTCGAAAAACGCAAGTTTTCGATTATAAGTTTGAAAAACATAACCGTCGTTCTCTGAACTTTGCTATTCCGTCGAAACGTTATCTTGAAAATTCTAATCTTCGCCGACTCTCTTAAGATTGATTCGCGCTTGCATGACATTAATTGAAAGATAAACGCTCGTTGTTTATTGTCGCTTTGTATTGTATTATTGTTTATGTAACTTCGTATATATATCGAATATCAATTCTACGTACGTATATGCCTTTGCTATATCGATGTCTCGAGAACTGCCATTTTTCTTCGTTAAATCGAAGACAGACGCCGTAGGTCTAATATTTTAAGCCTCTGTAATCTAAATCCGGTTTGCGCAATAATACCTTGCGACGCGGATACGAGTTATCGCTCTTAACGAGGAAGGCGGAAGCAATAAAGCTACTTCAGTCCGCCGTCTAATCGCGTGTCGTGAAATCACGCTTCGCGATCGACGGTATCACGTGAAAGATTGCAAGCGCAAACGCGCAACTGTATAGCAATCTCGACGTTGTTTGTAATGTCTATCGCTCGCGTCATTGATCTATACTGTCGCGAGAAACTCTCTCGCAGCCTCCTCCTAATCGCAACAAGTAAGTAGCGGTTGCGCTACTTTATCTATTACTAGGTGGTTCACCGGTAAATGATGTATCGATCGTGTATTCACCGCGAGTGCGAGCGGTCTTTCAACGGAAAGGACTCCCCATGCTCTTCCGAGCATAGTGATCACAGAGTGTACTTTTCTAGTGGTGTCGCGCCGCTGGAATCTACGGATCGCGACGTATGCATCCTCCGTCGCCCGACGATGCAGCTGCAGCTTCGAGTCATCACCATACATCTGCGTAGGGCGTCCGTAGTTATCGTTTCTTCGTAATCTCGGCTGGCGTGCCGATGAGACGCAAAGGCTGCGTTCGATTTGGACGCTCACGCGCTGAAAGCATTATTCTTATCTTTATCGCTCATTAGTCATTATACGTGCGGAAGGGAGATTGAATGAAGCCTACAGCGCGTCCAAACCGAAGCCATTTTATCTTATCGCTCTTTTGTCGATTTAAATTACACATGGAACCGGCCATTTTAATATTCGATTGACATTGTGATAATTTTTGCAGAATCGTTGCATCCCAGAATCGCAGGTTTTTAATTTTTAGCGTTAAACGTGCGTTTAATATCGAAGTCGAAATTAAAATTTATTTGAAGTTTAACGTGGAACACGTGTTCCTATTCTCTATTCAGCCTAGAATAGCCTCCAGTTCTCGAAAGGATTGCTCGTAACTCAAGTTTGATACCACTATAAATAACGTCAATTTTCGTCAACATAATTTGCCGAACTTGATCATCGACAATTTTGGAACGGCCCCGTATATACATATGTCGGGCAAAACGTGCCCATCGAGCGCGCGAGCGGGAACAAAGACGAAGAGGAACACGAAGACACAGACGACGAAGGCGGCGGCGGCGGCGGCGGCGGCGAGGTTGCCAAGTCATGTTTACATACCGTCTACGTGCTCCCCGAAGGGCCCTCTCGGTCAAGAGGCACGGTTTAACCCGATGCGAATCCGGTCGGCGCAGACTGAGGATCGTATTCATGGCGTCCGTCGCAGAAGTTGGCGCGCCACGCGATTCAGACTGACCCTTTACAAAGGCTTTGCTTTGCGCAAGGTTGTCGGGTGTTTAGAGTCTTGCGAGCGAATTGGGTGCAAAGTCACGGGGCTGTCCTGAAGTGGAGAAGAAGACTCCTGAAGCCTCCTTGTTCGCTTGTTAAATAGGTGGAACTGTGATCCCAAAATCTTGGGGAGAATGCATCTTCAAAACAATGCAATGTCAATAAGTAGGCAACGCATCTTGGTATGCTTTTTCAAATTATAATACCATGAAGTCTGAAAAAAAAGTAACGAGAAATAATTAGACGTTAATGCGAGGATTATGTTGATTCATGCGGAGCATGATTCAGCCTTTGTTCCACGAATTCCCCACAAATTCGTTTTTGCAAGATTTTTCTAATAGCCAATTTCTTCACTTCCAGATAAATTGCGGATAACTTTATCTAGGAGATATCTCTATTGTATTCTAGAAGATATTTTATCTCCTAGATAAGAGTTATCTAGAGGTGAAGAAATTGGGCAAAAGACAGACGAATTCTAAATAGATGGATTCCGTTCCATTTGAATTGTCCACGGATAATTATTGCGCGGCCCAGAGAATATTATAGACCGTCGAGCGTGCGAATAAATTATGTGCGATGTGGTCTAAACGTTCTAAAAACTGCGGCTTAACGGCCGCGTGCGGAAACTATCGGGCAATTACGAGGGGGATACGGTTGAACGATGCCTCGGAGGCACTCATACCGAATATTTCCTCCAAGTTTTTACTTCGTGCGGCTTCTTTTTGCTTTTATAGCACTCGTCTACCGTACACTTAGTGTTTTTCCATACAGAACGTATCTAATAACGCCACGTTATTATGTGCCTTTCGATACAGTAAATACAGTAAATACGTCTCAATTGCGACTTTCGATTTTCCGAGGTTATCACATTCTTATTTCTCGAGTTTCTCGTGTGTACAGATCATCAAATGTATGCGATGAACTATTTTATATTCAGGAGATAACTGGTGAGAAGATCAACAATTATAAGCTAATAATTATAAGCTTTTGAAATTATGAAGAGGATTAATTCGTGAATATAATTAAACTGATTAAGAATATATCGCAATACTAATAATTTCTTTGGTTAAGTCAATGTAAAATGCATTAAGACAAAAAAAATAAGACGAATCTTAAGAGAGATTGCTTCAAGGCAATAGACGTTAAGCGAGACAGGATGTGATAACACAGTAGATAAATGTAGTTATCGATTTTTCATTTTAAGAGCTCATTTACGACGAATCTTGAAAAGCGATATCACTCCCGAAATACTTGAGCTGTGTGGTCTGGATCGTCAAAACGGCTGTTAGAGGATGCAGAGGCACTTCGCAACTTGTCAGAGTAGCAGGAGCTATCCTTCCATCGGCAGGTACCATTAGTCACTATTCCCTTCACTGTACAGCATAATGCAGCACCTCCGGTCGCAAGAGCATCGGGTTATTCCTTCCCACGTTATCTTTAGGGCGCTGTTAGGTACGAAGCAGGATATAGAGTTTCGTAAACTGTCACCCTTCGTGGAATTGCCTAGCGTTTATACGTAACATAAACGTATCGTTGCTTCGTTGAAATATGCCTTGCTGCTATGTATGGCCAAAATTCATGTAGTTTTTTTTTTTATTAATCCTTAAACACTACAAGACACTACGGTATCACGTAACCAACTTGATTGCTTACAACTTTGATAAAAACGAAAATATTGTAAAATTCTTTTTAATTGAAACGCCAGATATTAATTAAAAAACATAATACGGTACTAAGCAAATGTATTATATGTATCTTTATTAATAAAAAGTTAATAAGCAATGTAAGTATTAAAATAGCGTTGAAAAGAGAAAGTCGATGTACCGAAAAAGAGCGTTTAAGGATTAAAATCATTAGATATTTGAGCATTTATTAAAAAAGAATTATGAGAATAGAGAGCTTTTAAAATTTTATCGACGCATTATATTTTTTTACTTTGCAAGAAATAAAAGATTTATCTCTATGCGAATTTTATAAATAGCGAATGTTCGAAATTATTTTTTGATATAATCTTATTTATTGAGAGGGAGTGGAAAACAATTTCCGACGGTATCTGTGTGCTGGATTTAATCTTGCTCTATATGATGGTTATCACGACGTGACAACACGTTCCAAGTGCATCACGCGTCGCAGATCGTTTAAACAGGCTCAAGTGCAAAGCCACATCGTCTGCGCGCGTTGACAGAGTCGGCTTTCGTTTATCCACGTGGTCGGAAATTTATTATTACTACCAGTCAAAGCGAGAGAGAGAGAGAGAGAGAGAGAGGAGGAAGGACGAAGAAGTAATTATCTTTCAGAGAGACGCAGGATGCTCGCTTGTTCTCCCGACCTGCAATGTGTTCGGCACCCCGCATGGAATTCGTCGGTAAGACTTTGAAGTATATTATTCCGTATAAAAAAAAAAAAATACGTCGATGCTCCCGCGCACGATGCAATCAGATAATGGAATCTTCCCGTTGATTCTTCTGTGTAAAGAAACAAGATATCCATGTAGTGCATCTTGTTGCGCTTTATCGTGCCTCCTTCTCTGTCTTTTTTTATACTTTATTTTCCTTCTCGATAATCCGAAGATTCTCAAACGTGGAGAATCGTTCGATAAAAATCGCCGATCGTTGAACAAAATTTTTGTTTTCTAATATCTTCCATTAGCTCGCAAACATAATGGATGTAGTAAGCTTTAAACCTTAAGAAATTGATCAATCACAGTCGAGTGTAAGAAGAATAGTCGACTATGATTGGTCAATTCTTAAGGCTTACTATTCCGTTGTGTTTACGGGGTTAATCGAAAAGGTTAAAACTTAGAACTTAAGATGGTTCTTTAATAGAATGCCGACAATTTGGGATGCCCCACCCAGGGCTCTTTTAAAATCATAAATATCTGTATAATTCGGATAAAATATTTAAAATATATATGTATATGAAAAAATATGAAACATATATACTATTATAATAATAAATCAAAAATTGCATCTTCACACAAAATCTTCACGAAAACATGGTGACGTTATGTTTATTTTTCGAAGTTAAATTTAGTTGAAAGGTTAAATTTCTCTCTCTCTCTCTCCTCCCCCTCTTTCTCGGTACTTCAATTTTATTTTATAAAAAGTTAGACATTTCTACGAGAACTCGATTCACTAAAGAACTACCTTGAATGCACAATTGCTTTTAAATCGTAATCGAAATTATTGCAGTTTTTAATCTAGGTGGAACCAATAATGTAATTCCAATGATATTACGCGAACAGATTGTCTAGGAGTGGCAGAAACGCGCCCTCGATTAAAGGGGGGCGTTTGCAAAGTGAACAAAAGCATATCTCTCGTGACTCGCCGCGGTTGGCCCTGTTTTGGGGGGATGAAAAATGTCGATCCCGTGTAATTCACACGCACACGCAGACGGCAGGAAAGCACATGAATGCGAACGAGGCCGCCACGGTAGTAAAAGCTTATTGTCATTTAGAATGGATCGCGGGCACGCTTGGACTGCGTTCTTGGACTTAATTACCCGCATGTTACGGGCTGTTTATTATGCCCTGCTTTATCGTCGTCGAGCTGAGTCGCGCCGTGCTGCCCCTAGGATGACCGAGAGAATTCATTAAGAGAGAACGACTGGGTTATGTCGACCGATCCAGTGTCTGCGAATTATATTATATGTACTCTCACCAATTATTTCTTGCCGTCGCGCCGTCCGATGCACCGCGGCTGCAATTTCACTCTTCGATCGAGCCGGCGAGGCTTTAACGAGGCTTCAGACAATAAACGTTTCATTGCGTCCTGTGAAAGACGGGAATTCCATCGCCTGACCGCTATATCATGTATATTTCGTTTGTCGTATATTTCATCGAACGATAATACGTCCGAAGACGTGCATTGTCGACACCGTCCGTCAGTTTATATGAACATTCCGACGGCTTCTAGGTCGCGCCAGTTCTCCCGGGATGTCCGGCATCCTTTTCAACCGACCGCGCATCTTAAGTTGCTCGTGAATTGTTCCGCGCCGTCCAGGTCGAAAGGCGTTTCATTAGCGGGCGTCTGAGGTGAATGAGAAAAATTCCGTGCCAGTTTGAATCTAGGACAATATTTTTCTGATGTAGAAAGGTCGTGAGTCGGAATCTGTATATGAAGAATTATAGCTCGTCTCGAGTATAATTAATTATGGATAGGAAGAAAATATCTTATAAACATATGTCGCGTGTAATATCATTTAATATGTACTGATAATTCAATACCGGTTTAAATTTAACGTGTGTGTGTCACGCGTAAGATTTACAGCTACTTCGAGGGAATTTATATCTGACAAAATAACAGTTTGGTCATTTAGATAAATAAGGAGAAAGTTCGTTTTTGATAACCGTGCCATATAATTTTTGTCGCATATTCCGTTTAAAAGACGTAATATCTTGATAATGAATTAATATTGTGATAGAGCTGACCTCCCTCGATTCTCTCCGTTCATTCGTTTAGCCTGATGAAATATATCGCGTGAGTTGAATACCAGAAGCAGTGAAAGCGTCATGATCAGCGAACGACGATTAATTAAAGCGCCGAGAATTAATGGACTGTCTTCACTGCACGAAAGCGAGTAAGCGTAGAGACACGACTAACTCGTTGGGACACCTGCGGAAGAACGCCTGTGTTTCTTCGGGTCTGAGTTTTCGGAACACCTGCCCATCTACCGTGTCATCGTGTATCTCTCCCAGTCGTTCCTCGGATTTACACCTCGACGTTGCTTGCGGTTCATAATTCCATCACGTTTCACAGAAGCCTTTTGTGGCTTCTATGAATCCGTGAATCAGGTTTCTTTCTTGCGGCGCAAATCGATGACGTTCAATTTTCTCACCAGCACAATGCTCGCAACGTTCATTTGAAGCTGTTTGCATCTTTCGACTCTCATTCTGCAGACACATGTAGGGTAATTTTAAAAAGAATTATCAGATTTTTTGCTTATTTCTGTAACTCGTATTCGAAAAATATTTAAATTTTTGCAAGAGATTGTCTCAATTGTCCTGCATTGCTTTAAAGAAAGAAACTGAAGCTCCTGCACATTCTAGTTAACGACATCTTGAAACTTGTTGCTACTGCTTTAATTTAGCTCTTGTAACATTTTCTTCGTAATTGCTATATTATCCTAACTACTACCATTCTTACCTCGACATATCGAATTACTTTTAAATTGGGTATGCGGAACTTCGGACTCAAGCACGGTCATTCTTTATATTTTGCTTCAGACGTCAGACTCGAAACAGTCTCAAAGGTACCGTATTCAAATTGACGCATCATATTTCAATGCGCTGGCGCTTATTATGTAAGTAAGGGAGAGGCGCGATGGCTGACTCGTCGGCGATAATTATTCAAATTCGACATCAGTATTCGTTATTTTACGCCGCGCGGCGTCCGTTATAGTTCGCCACGTACGAGGGCACGACAGGATGCGCGGCAGGTACATATATAATAAATTATTATTATGACGCGCTCACGAATGTAACGGGCTGACGAATTGTTCCATGAATAATACCATGTTGGGCTCATTAAAATTCGTCACGATTTCCGAGGTGGGCTTTGGAGCATCAATATATTACACACGTCAATGTATTATGTACGTTGAGCGCGGTTTAGCAATCACATTTCGCAGTTTCTCTTGAGTGCAAGGCAAATAAAACGCCTAAATTCCAAACAGAATCGTAAGGCTCGTATAACATTCTTATAACACTTATAAGAAGGTATAAGAACTCTTTAAGTGCTTATACCTTTATCCAATATTTTTACAGACAGCTTCTTATTAGCTATAAGATTGAAAAAAGATTTAAAAGAAATCGTAGATTGGCTAACAATCGTACGTCTTACGATACATACGCATAAAATTAGAATACTAGTCATAAGTTCTTACGTTTATCTTTGCGTCACAGTTTTTCTTTTACGAGAACCAGTTACGAGTCTTACGATTCTGCTTAGAATCAATCCTAAAGTTTCCAATAGGTTTGAAGTAAAGCATGTAAGAAGTAGACGGATATATATAGATTTGAAACAAGATATATACTTTCATTTTTATTTCAATAGTTTCAGCAGTCAGTTAGTACAACTTTATAATTACCGAGCAATCCTTAGGATTATTGGTAACTAACGCTATCATTATACGTCTGACATGTTTTTGCATCTTTAAAAACTTAAAAAGCAATTAGCATATCCTGTCACGGAATTCGTTCGTGGAATTCCAACGTGTCTGCATCGCGTTATCGGACGACATCGTCGATTCTCGCTGTCGTAAATCTTTCGTGCACGCTTGGCTTTTCTATCGGCCGGTTCCTTTCCGCATAAACGACGACAGTTCGGCGACAGTGCTGGCATTATATCCAGGATGGTATAATGTACGCACGAGAGGAGAGAGAGCTCGTGCGCGCATTCCGGATCATAAGAGAAGGATCATCGCGACGCAGGGCGTTGAACCGTCGTCGTCCGCGGCATTCCGCCGTGTTTCCGCCGCCGCCTCCGCCCCGTGAATCCCGTGATCCTCTCCGCGCGAAGAAGCCTCGCGCTCGTGCGTAGATGAATTTTTCGGCGTAGAGAGACGCGATGGATCACCCGACTCGAATACCGAGTAGCCGGGAGTTGCGACGCGTTGATGCGGCGCGATACTCGGAAAACGTCATCGACATCGCGCAGCGGCCGGCAAGAGCCGGAGATGTGCATCACTTTCGGCACTTCGGCGCATGCCAGTCTAAAAACCGACGATGAGGAAACGCTCGTCGGCTCCTCAATTCGGCCGGATTATACTTCAAGCACCGTCGACGTTGCACACCGACGTGTTTTCGCGAGTCGTATTATATATCTCGAGTATGCGGTGGGCGTTACGACTGCTGGGCGCGTCACTTTCAGTTTTTATAGGCGATCACCGCAGAGATTTATCACCGTTTAAATTAAAAAGCACAATGGCAATCGCTAGAAATGTTGATGCGATATCTTTAAATTATTTCCTTGAACGTTTTATCCGAGAAATGTGGCTGCGTTCGGAATTGAAACGAACTAAAAGCGCGGTCTCACGACTGTCACGACCTATTTCAGGCGAGCGCCCAACTATTATTCCGCTATTTGTGAATATTTCTTGCCGTTATGCGAGAACATACGCTCGAGGCTCTCGACAAAGAAGACTAATGGGTCAGAAACGATTGAATATTTTGGTCATGTATCGCGGATACTCGGAAAATGATGACGTCTGTGCGTAAGAAGGTCGCCGTGTCGGCGGTACATTGAATATTTCAGCAGTTTCTGGGTCAGGGAAAATGATGTCAACAGTGAATTAAAGCCGCTTTCGTTGTCGCATCGTCGAGGTGCGAGATGTAATAAACACGCAGAGCGTTGACGCGGTTAACTGTACTTACGGTACAATTACTTAAAAGCGCAATTAGCACGTATTGGCGTTTCTGGTCTGACTTTAATGAAAATTCCACGGAGTAGGAGACGATCTAAATTTCAAGCTCTATAAATAGGAATCATTTCTTATCTGGTTACCTCGGTAATGGCGATCGTACAAATTAAACCAGCGTAAAATCAAATTTGTAAAGGAACATGGATGTATAACATGACAGAAAGCTGCCCACTTTAAAGTTGATGAAATTACACTTGAAAGGATTTTTCTGAACAAAAAGTACAAATTTTCCTGTAAAAGCATTTTTATTGCTTCAGTAACAGTGTCATTTTGAAGGGTCACCATATTAATGACGTTGCGTGAAAATCCAAGAATTTAATTTCTTTTCACGATCATAAAGGCAAAGCTGTCAAATCGGATTTTCATCCATCGCGGTTCGAGCGACACGCGTGCGTCAACCCATTGAATCTTCGCAACGAGAAGCGTGATCAGTCGTCGATGAGAGGCGGTAACGATAATACTTATCGCGAGAGAGGCTGGCGGCGATAACGGGTCTGGCTTCGATAGAAAATTAGGGCTCGCGTGCTGCTAGTCCCTCCACTTAACGTCTCACGTATTAATAGAGCAGCGAGCCATTCGCTCGCTCGTCACTCGAAAGTACACAGCGCGGCCACGAATTAGGCCACAGCTGGATAAGGGCGATTTTTATGAACGGACAGTGTAGTGCCTCTCGTCGTCGTTCCCGGCACCTGCCGAGCGTATTCAGCTCTACGTTCCTTTGGGGGGGGGGGAGGGGGAGCGTTCCTCATTTCAACGAGGGCGCAATTTTTCTGCTCGTTAAACTCCCGTCGTGGGTGTGCGCGCGTATTAGCCTGCGAGCCGGAGGGGTCCGCGTTTATAACTATGCTGTTGCCGCTACGAAGCGTTGCGGGCAGACCATATCCCGTTTCTCGCTCGTTTCCGCAAAGTCGCGAACCCACCGGTTGCGCCAGCGGGTCGATGGAAACCGAGCGATGCGTTAAACCCGCACCTAATTCTCCTCCCCTTCCTTGCTGTAAAGCCGATAAACAGACGTGAGCCAAATTCCAGGAAGGGTTTATTTTCGTTTGCAATCAAACGTTGCAAGGCCGTATGTAATTCACGCGTGGTTATTGCCGCGTAAATTCACTGCGACCGGTTGGCCGGCATGTGGCCACATTGGGGAAATCGGCAGATTCGCCAGCACAAATAATCGTCCGAAGTCGATTATCTCAAAAAAAAAAAAAAAA
>NW_017280484.1:96497-97774 GCF_001594065.2 Cyphomyrmex costatus | reverse complement strand
AAAAAAAAAAAAAAAAAAATACACTCCTGAATTCTTACTTCTTTCTGAAGACATCGTCTTAACTTTTCATTAATTAACGAAGCTGCAAAGTAAGGTTTTTTTTTTCATATATGAATAGATATATATATTTATGTAAAAAATAAATATTTTGGTCATAAAAAAATTTCTCTGAAATGAAGGGTTCTGTATCATGTATGCGACAAACTTTGGTATTTGGAGCGTGAAGCGTCGAGACTGCATCGTCGTCGGCTCAAGTAATAAGCTCCGATGATAAGGTTTCATCGTAACGCGAAGAAAACGAGCCGCGTCGGCCCGGGTCTCGTTTAATCGCGCGTCCAATAAAAATGAATAATGTTCCAAGAGAATATCGTAGCCGCTTCTTCCTCGCAAAAGCGGGGGACTCCACCAGCCGCGTTCCCCTGCTCGCGGGTGCACTCGCGATAATACGCGATAATACGTGGAACTATTAAACGCTATACTGAATTCCGACATTGGAGAGGCAAACGCCGATCTCATTTACATTATCGCCGGAGGTCTAAGTGCACTCATAATTTATGCAGCATGGCATTCGCGAGCCTCCTCGTTTTAAGTGTGCAAAAAAGGTTCGAGCTGCATCTCGGAGATGCCCGCAATTATGTAGATATCGCGCAACTTGACAAAAGCTAATTAACGATCTCGTCGAGGCGCGTTACGTCACTCACGCGCTAATCGTCAGTTCACACGAGCTATGACCCGAGCTATTTTTAATCATCCGTTAGTTTTAACAGTGACACATATATTCCTGAAACGTTTTCGAATGCTTGTCCGAAAAAGTAATCATCATATCGTAAAATTGGCGGGTCACGCTTTTTTGAAGCCTCTATTCGTTGAGGCAGTTAAAGTAATCCGAAAATGGTGAATTTTGGTAACAAGGAATTTTCGGGGACGCTCTTTTAAAAACGGTAAAAATTATGATAATTAAAAAAGACTTATCCAATATGGCGGACGGAAAAGATGCGAAAATCTTAAAGGTTTTCCGATTTCGGCGAAATTTGGATTAAGGGGGCTTACGCGGACGCTGATTTCGAATCCGTGATCAAAATTAGGAAAATCCAAATGGCTGATCCAAAATGGCGGACGGAAAGTGTTGCGAAATACATAAAAATTTAAAAATTTCAGCGAAATTAGGTAAATGGGGGTTACCGCGAACGCTGATTTTGATTCCGTGTTCCAAATTTTTAAATTCAATATGGCAGACGGAAATGTTGCGGAAATCAATAAGATTTTCCGAATATGAC
>NW_017280484.1:34390-95597 GCF_001594065.2 Cyphomyrmex costatus | reverse complement strand
ATCGGATTCTGGATATTCTTAGAGCAAATAATTCTAGAAACATTTTGAGACCAAAATGATCCCGGCAATTGATTGCTTTAATGTACTTTACTCTTGTACGCGAGTCAGCACAGCCACAATGTGGGTCGAATTTTTCGACGTAAATGATGAGCAAAATATCGGATTGTGAACATTCTTAGAGTAAATAATTCTAGAAACATTTTGAGACCAAAATGATCCCGGTAATTGATTGCTTTAATGTACTTTACTCTTGTACGCGAGTCAGCACAGCCACACTGCGAGTCGAATTTTTCGACGTAAACGATGAGCAAAATATCGGATTCTGGATATTTTTAGAGCAAATAATTCTAAAAACATTTTGAGACCAAAATGATCCCGGTAATTGATTGCTTTAATGTACTTTACTCTTGTACGCGAGTCAGCACAGCCACACTGCGGGTTGAATTTTTCGACGTAAACGATGAGCAAAAAATTCGGATTGTGAACATTCTTAGAGTAAATAATTCTAGAAACATTTTGAGATCAAAATGATCCCGTCAATTGATTGCTTTAATATATTTTACTCTTGTACGCGAACCAGCACAACTACACTGTCGGTCGAATTTTTCGACGTAAACGGTGAATAAAAAAATAAACTAAATATTGTTTATCAAAATGGTAGAATTAATGTGGCGACCGAAAATGAAATTCTAAAGGTTTTCAAATTTCAGGGAAATTTTGTATTAGTAGGAATTAGAGGAGTTGTTGATTTCAAAACAAGTTTCAAAGAAACATAATTCATAATATTTAAAAAGAGTATAATGAACCATCGCGCGCGTAGCGCACGCAAGGAATGTGCTAGTAGATTAAAAAATAAATTTTCTAATTCAACAGAGTACTCTCTAATTTCTTGGAGTGAAATCACAAGAATCTTCAAGAAATTTAGAAAGTAATTTACATAACCGTAAAAATTAATAACTCATACAGAAGACATTTCATAATTTTACGTACATTTTAATCTAGAAATTATCGGGACATAATTAACTTTAAAAGAATGGGAAATTTTTTTACTAAAAATTATATATTTATATTAAAATGTTAATCAAAAGAGAAAATGAATACATTTTATACTGCCATTCTAAGGGATGATAAATATTATCGATCTTCTTAAGCAGCTGCCAAAATTTTGCGTTGGCGGAGTCCCTTCGAGCGGAACGACACGGTACGCGTCTGGCGTGCGAGGGTTGTCTCCCTGTTCCTTTGTTACAAATTCTATCGTTCCTAATAATAGACCCTCTGCTGAGTCGCGGGTCTCGCATGGAGCGGGTGTTAAAAACGCAGGCAGTTTCCTCGTACAACACACAGTGTGCACAAACAGTGAGAGGGAGGGGGGGGGGGAAGGGAGAGTGTTGGCACGCGGGCAAAACGCAGCCGCACGTAGAAACGAGAGAAAAGCGACGATGAAAGGGCCCTGTTGTTCGTATCGTCCCACATTTTCGACTGTCGTTCTCGCAATCACTTTGTGCGTACATTGCGGTTCTAACGTCTTTTTCCCCGATATATACGGATCAATTAAATCTGGAATTAAATATAACCCGACTATTGTTTATTCGTGAATGCGTGTTTTTCATTCATTTGGAGGCAATAATATTTAACCCGGTTCACACAGAAACTCCAGCCATTCGCGTGCCACTCATTCCTTTCTTTCGATTGATCTCACTTCTTGAATTTTATTTGTCACATCTGCGAAATTACACTGAAAAAAAAATTTCTGGTTGAAAATAGATTAAATCAGAATTTTTTAATTAAATTTTATTAGAAAATCTCGTTGAGCTAACCAAAAACACACACAATATTTCTAATAAAATCTACTAGAATTCTTATTTTTACCAGAATAATTAATATCAATCAGGATTCTAGTTATCCTAACTAGGATTCTAATAGATTTAACAAGAAAATTCTGATTCGTCCATTTTTCATCAGAATTACTAGGATTTAATTCAACTAGACCATTTTTCTCAGTGTATGAATTAAAATATTATGATATCTTTTTTCCTTGATGTGTATTACACATTTTTGTAATTGAATTATGATACTTTAAATTCGAGGCATTTTTTTAATCTCCTAGAAAAGCGGCATTGTCGTGTCATTAAAAACACAAAGCTTTCACTAAAAAATGACTTATAAGTGAAAAATACGTACATATCGACATTCACATTATCGATATACATACAGCTAGCCTTTTGGCAGATAGAAGCACTTTAACATATTTCAGTGTTCAATGTTATATACTTTTCCATTATCAATTCTCATAATATAACTAATTTGCACAGATCTGGAATAGATCTGAAATTCAATTTTAAAGTAAACGTTGCAAGTTTGTAACACTTGGCCTTAAGTGGTTAATGTAGACACTGCATTAACTCAGCCAGTATTCTGATTGCATATATAGAGCAATTAGGCGCAATGGCTTTATCGCTGATACCGATCGCGCTTATCCTTGCGCTTATAAACCGAGTAACCGGATAATTACAACAATGAGTGGCGGCCTGATCGTTGGCCGCGACTAAATTTAGTGCAAGTCATTAAGCCACCATGTAAATCAGTCGGGCCTGTTGCTTCGTTACTTGCCCGGGCCGATGACCTCGGTGCGGCATGCAACTAGGAACAGCGAAATTAACCGCCAGAACAACATACAGTCGACCGTCCATCCCGATATAGCCGGCGTATTACGCGAGCCCTTCCTCTGTCTCTCGTAAAGTCGCACTTCTGCCAAGCTTCATTCTCGCCGCGTGGTACTTGATTTTCCTATTAGTAGAATGTACGAGCGCGACACCAGCCTGGACGCAAACCGAACGACCCGCGATGAAAACTACTGACAAGCGCCACGTCTTCAAGTTTGTATGCTTCTTGAGTGTCGTAAATTGACGGGCGATTAGAGGGATTTTCGAATATAACATTACCTCTTTTTAATATAAGACGGCGAACGTGTCGCTGATGACGATATCTTCGAAAGCGTTGAAAGAATCCAGATTACAGTCGCGATTCAAATAGATTTATTCACCGGAAGAGAGAACATTTTGCTGAAAGATGTAATATTTTGTTGGATATAGATCTGAAAATAATCTCAAGTCTGTTACACAATACAGTAACATTTCGCAATTCGTAAGCCGTAAGAAATTAACCAATTGTGATCGATTATTTTTGTCATATTCAACTGTAATTGGCCAATTTCTTACGGCTTGCGAATGGCAACTCTATTGTGTAACAGGCCTTATTGTACCATTAAAAGAACTTTGTTGGAAACTGGTTGCTAGAATTAAAATAATTTCCAGCATTGCTCATATTTTTTTAGTTTCTAATATAATTATTTTGATGGTCCAACAAAATTATTTTCAGATCTATATTCAGTAAAATTTTAGATTTTCAGTAAAATTGTTCTTACCATATTTCTGCAGCCATTTTTATCTTGTTGAAAAATATTTTCTTTATTTCAGTTTTAAAAATATTCTCACTAGTGTGCAACATTACATCATTTTAGATGTTAATTCTACAATTTGTCGACTTACTAACGCAAACAGACGTTTCGAGGAACAGTACTAGACGTGGAAGCGGAGTCGCTAATGATTATGCGAGACGCACGTCTTGCGCGAGGCGCGAGTCGCGCTTTCATTTAAATAATTCCGTCAACGAGTCACTTCAATTTGTCCACTCAACTCGATGGCCCGCTAAACAGTCATAAGCGTGCCAAAGATTCAGAGGCAGGAAACGGCTCATTTTCGTATATGACCGTTGAGCCCAGAAGATTCCATGAGACTTTCTCCCTCGGGGGGATTGCGATACTGAACTTTCTTGTTCTTTCTGCCATTTCATTCAACGTTCTCAGTAAACTGATAGAAATTATCTTCATTACTTCATACGCGATAATGTCTTGTTTAATGTGTGCGTATGATTCACTGAAGTTCGCCGCCGCCTATTCTGTCGCTTTCCGTTTGAATTTTTTTTGCTAAATAACCATTTAGCAAAAAAAAAAAAAACCATTCGGTCACGTCAACATCCACCACGATGCGGCCTGGCTGTTTCCTCTGTCGAAACTTCGTCGAAAACTTTGGCATTAAAAGGCGAGCAAACATTTACCATCCGTTTCAAGTCCACTTCATCATCGCTGTATCATCGTTTCTCATAGAGTCAAAATAAAAAAGAGAAAAGATTGTCAAATTCCTCATAGAGTCGGTTAGCCGTGGCTTCAAGTACGCTTCGCCTTTCACCTTCCATCGCATTATTATTCTGCTGCAAGAGCTGCTGGTCAACAAGGGAGAGGAAGAGACGAGTTTACTGAAGCCCGGTAGCAACCGCGGACGCGGTTAACTTGGCTCCGAGAAGCTTCTCGGTAGCGTCAGCGTTCGCCTTTTTTGCTCACGCGAGAGTGATCCCGCGTCTTGACCCTCGTTTATAATAATGATGTAATTATCCCGCTGTCTCACAAACGTGTTAGCTACCGAAACCAAGCGAAAGCGTTCCTGCGCGCGACGTGTATATTCATATGAATTAATGGCTGGGACATTTAAGAATCATGAATAATAAATAAATTGTATGAATAATGAACATTAATTTGAGATTTATTAATTTTTTATTAATACAAAAGCATGCATCTGTCATTACGATCGATGTCCTCATTGAATAATATACAAAAGTACTTATAAGTGTAATTACTAATATGATTGATGAAAGCCAATTTGTAACTCTTATAACAAAAATGATTGGAGGAAAAGCTCTGCGTTATTTTATTGGCTCAAAATGGTACATTTAAACAATTAGCGATTATACCATTCGATAGAGCAAAGTTTCAGCTTTATGAATTTGATATTTTAATTATGGTACGATGATTTTTAATTGAGTTACGAGCAATTAAAATAAAAATGTTCCTTTACTTAAGAAATCACTCACGAATAACTCAGGAATAAAAAAAAATCGTAAGAACATTTTTGTAAAGACAAATTTTTAGGAAAAACTTTAAGCTTTCACGTTAAATAGTTGAAAATTTTCGCAAATTTTTTTTTGACACATATATGACAGACTCACAATGAGAAGAAAAATTTCCTTTTTTTCAGCTTGTAGTTCTATATATAAAAATTACCAAATTCACATGAACTAAAAAATTATAAACATTTTGAAAGTAAATATTTCAGGTTTTAAAACCTTTTTTTAAATTAAAATTTTGTTAATTTTTGACGAAGATATTGTATATATAGTTTCGCGCTAACAAAAACCGCAGAACTTTTCTCCTCCAATCCAATATAATTAATTTCACTCGTCTCTCTTTCACTCGTATTACTATTTGATGAAGTTCGTTGGCAGTTTTTACAAGTGATATCCGGGCATGATTTATATTCTTCGATGGAAGGCGCAACATAATTTCTCATTCAGAACTCTTTCGATTCGGAGGGATTCTGAACGACACTTTGTACCGAAGCGGGACAACGATCCCCATTGAGACAGAGGCGAGTTCTGAACGGCGAACATATTAGGAAACAATATAATCCTTGAATGCATCTGCGGCGCCCCGGTGAATGAGGCTGAAAACGGGTGGGTGCATCCTCGGCATGTAAATGCGAACGACAACAATGGAGCCTCGCGTAAGCGCAACCGGTTGCGTAACCGGAAGAGCGCGTTCGGTTGTACTAGGCGGCGAGTAAATTATGCGTTCGACTACGCCGCGAGGGTGATTTATAACGGTCTGTAGAACGCCACGTGAACAAAGAGCCATCGAGAAGAGAATCTTCTCTTACAGAGGAATGCAAAAACCAAGTACCTCTATTGAACCGAATACCAACAATATGAAGCGAGCGATCCATGTATATGAAACTAAATCGAAGATTCAATCTAATTACCAGTTCGTTATTTAACGACTCCACGTATAGTTGACTCGCACTTAATTGACAGCTAGATATTTTATCTTGAATTCTTCGTTCTTATTTTTTGCAAATTTTTATGTACACACAAAGGGTAAATTAGGAAGAGAAAAAGAGAGGACTTTTCAAACTGCAACGGACTATTTCTCATCGCGAGATCGTTCGCAGAGCATCCCTCGCCTAACGGCATTCGATAATACATAACGACTATCTGTGTAATGAGTATCCTCGGTGAGATCTCGAGTCGCGATACGAAGGAACCTCGGGGTGTATAGTGTGGACGGTAACATCGTGCCTTTGATAATCTGTAGGACAAAGGTGTTCTCGAAACGAAGGCCAGATCCGACGCGCGGGAAAGGTCAATGTTAGTATGTGATATCATAAATCGATCGAATCACGCGATGGTATATATTCTCCTCGGCTCGAGTGTCGCTCGGTCGTGTGTCACGTAAAGTGGACTGACTAGTAAATTGAAAGTATAATAGTATGCGACCCAGTATATGAAGCACTTTAGCATTGAGGTTTGCGCGCCGGATCTTTAATGGTATTCGCTTTTTCCAAACGGATTATCATTTTCTCGCTCAATCTATTGTAACGATGTAATATCGATCGCCATAGATGGAAACCTAGATGCGCCTAGATACGATATAAAGGTCAACAAAATTGTTTACGACCGCCGCTGTTCTCCCTCGAGGGAGAACAGCGGAATGCATGCCGGTTGACTTTCCAGTAAGGCCCGTTTTTCCATATACGAAACCCGACAAACTGGTCCAACGAAGTCTTCGCAGAAATAATTGCGTCGCGCGGCCAAGTACTGTATAAATTTTAAAGAACTCGCTGATGTCTTTTTTCCTTGCAGTAAAGTCTTACAACGCTCCACACGGAAGTGCTTAATACAGTTGTCACAATCGATTGTTGTACTCAATCGTAATAAAGTTTCGAAAGAATTTCATCGACTTTCTTATATTCCAATAAAATAAATTATAGATGCGTTTAATGACTTTATTAAAATATAGCTTTTGCAGAAATCAATCTGTATAAAAATAAATGTCAATAATATATAAATATAAAAATATGGATTATTTGGAGTAAAAAATGCAGATTGTTTCTTTGCGAATATAATACATTATCATAATGATGAAAAAAAACTGACAAATAAAACATTAAACCTAATCGTCAAAAATCAATGTATATAATCTTGAACGCGACGGACATCTTTCTTGATCCAGCGACTGCAATCTACGATCTCGCTTCTCTGAACGCCGACGGCTGACTGATCAATTAATGCGGTCCATGACACAGCGATGGTCAGCACAATGCACAACGGTGCATCGATCTGTGCAGTGTCAAGGACCGAGTCGTTATCTGGACGAGTCACGACATGGCGTTTTCATCAGGGATTTACGGGAATCCCTCCTCCGTCGAGTATCCTCGTCGTGTGATTTACCGAGGACCGTCGACAAGTAGGTCAACCGTGACTAACGGTGGGTCTTACATTGTAAACCCCCGATGTGCGGTTCGATTTGCATCGAATCCTCCTCTGTATCGAGAGGAAACGCCGCGCAACGTATTTACGGCCCATTAGAATCCATCGCGATCTCTTAGCGCGAACGTGATTACAGCTCGCGCGAGTGTAATTACTCGAATCGGATATCTCTGTGTAATGATCTAATCTAGACCGGCATCCGTTTGCGATTAATAACGGTCGGACGATTTTCATGTACACAGGTGATTGCGCACCAGCTGCAGAGAAAGAGTGAAAACCATCAATCTATGACAATTGCGGGGTAAACGAAATAAATACGTATTTCCCCGAAGGGGGCGGGAACAATTAGCACGGCGAGTGAGCAACGTGAATGGGCAAATGTCGCGAACGGAAAGGTGAAAGGAGGAAGGGGGAATATATCCGCGAGAAAATTATTACAGACGTAAACGGGCGCTGTGTGCCCATCTCATCCCACTAATTGTGACAGTAATGACGACTGCGCGGTAATTAAGGATGTCTAAGTCGTGGAACGTCGGCTTGGAGGATGACATCATCTAATAGCAGCGTGACAGTAAGCCACGTGACGCGATCGAACGACGTGTACCTCGCGACAAATAAGGACCAGCTGGAGGAAAAGGATATCAATTAATTATCACGGTGGGGTCTGCGTGTGTCAGGTGTTAAGTTATGCAATAAATTGAACGGTTTGAACGAAGGCATTTCGCGGCCGGCCGAGCGTTAAACGCCTAGCTTATCACCGATAGACGCAATTATCATGTTTTAAGGTCGGACCTGCATGCTGGCTGTTGAGGGCGTTAGAACGAGTGCATTTTCTCACCGTTCTTATCTTGTCGTCTATTTAAATCGATGTTAGTCTTATCATTTAACGAACCTTGTGCGCGTTTGCTTACACGTAACGTCGGATCGCGGAATCTAAGAGCTTTGTTTTTCACGGGGTTTTCTTCTTCTTTCGTTCTCGGTGGTTGCCATACGAACGCCTGGACGTAACAGTTTGATAATTGATAAAACCTTGGCGGTTGCTGATTGCAGGTAGTTAACACATATTCTCGCGAAAACTACGTTAATTGCGCGTTGCGTAATTTGCGAGCGAAATGAGACTGTTGATTTATAACGCGTGGGAGATGTCCCGAGTAAAATTTATCGTGTATTTAATATACGCTAAGAATAATTCAACTTGACCTCACTACTTCGCGATGAAACAGTCATTAGCAAATGACACTTGGGCAAACGTTAATGTTTCAAGTGCAATTGTGATGTTTTTTTTTTTTTTACAATAAAAGAGCGACCCTAAAGATCGTCCGTTTTTGGACTCTCGATTTTGAGACTGAACTGTGGGACTGAATGGTATCTTATAATAAGATATTAATTACAGAGAAGTTTTAAGTTTGGTGACAATTGTTATCAGAACTAGGGAGAGGAGGAGTGGAATCGAAGTTTATTATGGAATTATCATTGATCTGTGATGTCCAGTATTTTAAGAAGGTTGATCCTGCAGTTAATGGAAAAAATGTATTAGTCTTATCTCTCTTGATGTTGTTTTTTAGAAATAGTTACTCTGGTAAAAAAATTTTCACTGAAATTATTCCATGTTTTCGAACATTTCAAAGAACGTTTTGAATATGATATATCTCGTCGGTGGGCATATCTAAGGGACCACACATAAATGACGCTTGTTTGGAATGTAAAAAAATCAGGTTTTCGTATAAACGTAAAATTGACTTCCCTCCTCTCCAGCTATGATAACAATTGTCAACAAGAAACTTCTTTGTGATTAATGTCTTATCGTAAAGTATCGTTTGGCACACAGTTCAGTTAAAAAATTAAGGGTCTAAAAAATTACGGCAATAAAGAACTATACCCTTTTTAGGTCACTCTTTACTTGAATCGGTACTGCGGATCAATTTCGACGTACGTTTCCACGCTTCCGATTTTTAGCAAGAATGCAACCGATTCTTTCTTTATCTGGATGTCACTGCATTTACGTGGATCGATGTAATACTTCGGATTGAATTTCGGTGGACATTATTTCGTTATGTCATGCAATCCGATACGGTGGGCGGAGAAATGTGAGGTATCCTTTTCTTGCGAGGTAGTCTTTTACTTATACCGACGGTAATGAAGGAGATAACACCATTACGGTGCGTCGGCGGCGATACATTCCTCTACTTAAAGCGAATGCATTCAACGGATTATTAATTATACGTTGCATTATTTGCAGTGTACTTGAAAAACATATAACGTACTAATTGATGCTTGAGAAAGTGTAGGCTTTAATGACGGGAATATAAAGTAATTATATAAATTTAAAAAAAAAATAGCGGACAACACTCGGAGACAACGTCCTTAATTCAGTATTTTATGAAACGAGGCCGTAATATTTTTATAAGAAAAGATTGCTGTTTTCAACTTCCTGGAAAAAGTCGAACGATAGAAATGAAGTAAAAGAATGTAAATATTCGAAAGCTTATTTTCTTGCAGATGCATTACAGCCGATCCTGCTTGTTCACGCCCAACTCAGAGGAAGATTAATGCTATTCACAGCAACATCTCGTGTTCTTGATACCCGAAACGATCCGGTCACGCGCGATTTAACATGGTCATCTTTCTTTCTCTATGAGCTGACTCACTATTTAACGGCCTTTTAAACTGCCTACGATATACAGCATCGAGTATTCTCGTGAAGACCCTCGATAAGACGAAGGAACAAATAAGACTAATAATACTTCTACCAACGATGGAAATTATCTATATATCTTGTAGAGCAGAAGGTACCAAATGAAACCAATAAATCATCATAAGATGACTTTAAAGAAAGATAGAATTAAAGTCGGCAATATTATACCATAATTGCAGTCATTGTTTGATATAACTTGTATATGTATGATAAATTTATCTTTATTTTTTTTATCTAAATTTAGTGAATTTTTTAACTTGAGAGAAACGTGACGATTAATAATCGAAATAGTCACTTAAATAATTTAAATATCTCTCACTATAAGAGACAATTATAAACTGAACAAAATCTTAATTTCAAAGAAATATTCTTCTTCTTCGTATTAAAAAATATTATGTTTTTGGATCATTGAAAATTTCTTTGAAATGTGAAGATATTTTTTTAACTTAAAAAAAAATTATTCTTTTACTTAAAAAGAATATCTTAATTTGAAAGAAATTTTCAGTGATCCAAAGAAATTATTTGTTTAATACGAGCAAAGAAATATTTCTTTCAAATTGATATTCTATATTCTTTTCTCAGTATGATTCGAAAAGAATTACACATTGTGATAATGTAATTGATAATAACACGAGAATTTTGAGATCCGTGTCTGCATGTTTAATACGTGATTAACCGCGTGATTCTTAGAAACATTGCTTTCCAAATAAGGGAAAGTATTGGTAGGCGGTGATGTATGTACGTGTGCTAGGGCTTGAGCTTCTACGTGACGGGACTACAGGCTCGCTACCGTACTGCGAATCAAGTTCATTGTGCTGTCAAGACAAAGATTCACCACGGAAATCATTAGACGATTCGCTTGTTGTGATTACAACGTTATTAGCTTGAAACCCTTCTATATACTGTGAACAATTTTACGATCACTGGAAAATTGTCTGTTAGAATAACGTTTTGTACTTTTTTGTTATTGCACTCGTCCGTATCAAACTTCTCGGAATATCATTACTTTCGAACATAGTGTAGTCGTATAGTCTCCAAAATAGGCGGCGGTTCTCGAGTAGGTCCGATGAAAGACGGTTTCGGAACTGCTTAGAGCACACTAGTTCTAAAGCGCGTGAGCTGAGTCTAAATCAGGCTCTTCTGAACTCGATAAAAGTCCTGCTGCATACGAGGCAGCTCAGATGCTCCTTACGTTATGCTTATACATTTAGATAAACGTAATCTCCGAGACATTTGAATAAAGATAAAATCGTTGCATCGAAATTTCTCTAATAAAAAAATGAAAATAATAAGAGGATGACAAGTATTAGTAACAATACAATAAAACAAGAAAAGCCAAGATATTACAAACAAAAAACGGATCTAATTATTTTTAATCCATTTTATATTTATTTAGTATAGTTTAATTAACTTAAGGAAATTAAGATAAATAACTGCGAACGTTTCGGATAATAAAAAAAATTAAATTTTAGTAAAATTTTTCACGTCATTCATATCAGACTTATTGGTACATATATCTATTATTCACTTGAGGTATTAACATTTCAGTCTCAGTTTGCGATTCAAACCCGACAAATCAAATTGGCACGCAGTTTCGAAGAAACTGTAGAAACTTATATATGAATTATTTCTCTTATCAACCCAAAAAATGTCTACTTACAACTATTAATTTTAATAAAATACTCAATATAAATCGTGTACTTTAATATTCTCAATTTCGACCATATTGATCATATTGAGCATGCATATTTTTTAGCTACAGATTTTTATGGAAAATTTTCAACGTCTTTCCATGACACTCTCTTGAACGTGTTTCGTTCTTATACATTTTACTGTCACCGAGACGATCGTGCGGAGGGTCGCATGACTGCGGCGATGGCGGAGCATCTGCGGACCTACGTTATCTTCCCACTTGGCACGCGGCCAGTTCCGAATGTCGTCCCTTTTCGCTATTTCTCCCAACGGGCGTTATAGCCGCGTGTGGTTATTTTCGCCAATCTCGTGGTGGCGAACTGGACCCGTGAGATCGGTCGCCGCAATAACGGATTATTCCGAATCGTACGTGCTGGAGATTGCGCAACTCTTTCTAGCTCTCTCTTGACGATAACAGTCTCTCTTCGGAAGACACTAACGCAATTCATTACAGGAAGAAAAAAAAAGGCGATCGCATTGCGGAAAACTGAGACGTAAGTCATTTCTGGAGGCTAAGAGAGTTTTAGTTTTATTGGAATGGAGTCGTTCACCTGTTTGACCGCGTTTGACTGCATCCGAATATAGATAATGAAACTCATGAATATGAATGATAATCTTATGATATAATCAGTCTTAAGTACCAAAGTATTAAATAATTAGATTGTGTTACTAGAGATCTTTCATAAATACATATTACATAATTCTGAATCTATTCTTGTTGAACGTAGAGATAATATAATATTTACATATGAATTATGATTCAAAATGATGTATAATATAAATCAGGTCATGATGTACAATCAGAAATCATATAAATTACATTTTCCTTTTAGATTATATGTATACTCCTTTTTCAATCAAAATTTTACTTGTGCTGTAAAGTATAAGATAATAAATTTTAGATTCCCCTTAAAACTCTTTTTGTTATAAATCTTATGTAAATAATAAATCTTAGAATAAGAGAGGTAACATTAATAATATTGAATTGGGGAAAAAGTTCTTTTACATATATATGGACCCTTCCCCAATCCATTTGTTGTGAAATTTTTATTGCAGTTGTATTATTTGATAGATCAAAGTTTCAACTTTAAGAATCTCTTTTTTTAATTGCGGTATAATGATTTTTAACGAAGCTATGAGCAATCAAAATCAGATCAATACTCTTATACTTAACTCACGAATAACTCAGGAACAAAAAATATAGTAACCTTTCAGAAGTAGGGATTTCAAGTTTTAAAACTCTTTTTGTAAAATTAAGTTGCTTTCATTTTTAACAAAAAAAAATGTAAATTACATATTTAAAAAGACTTTTTCCCCAACCCAATTACAAATAGATAATTTTTTATACACGCATTTGCGTTTATTAGAATTCGAAGAAAAAACTGTTGCCTACTGATTCGAGCAAGCACAACGTCAAGAACATTCAGAAGACTCAACGGGTCAATTCGGCCAATGGCACTCCCCGTTTTGTTATACGCTGCACCGTGTTGCACATTCCGTCGACGTCGTCGTCCACACCACGTCTCCCCTTCATGGTATTCGAACGCATGCGTGCGTGTGCGTCGTCTTGGGGGCCCTGTCGGGGGGATAAGAGTGCGTGCCTCCCGACAATAATAACCATTAAGGCGTGAGAGAATGCGGGGGCTGACGTCACCCATTCAACAATCATGTATACCCATCGAACGCTGTCAAATGCAGCCATCGCGAATTTACTCTACGTTAACACGATGACTTTCCTCCTCCTCGACATGTATAACTTGATTGTCGTCGTCCTTGGAAGAATCAGTGAAAACGATATCGATATTTTCTACCGGGAAAATAAGTGACGCGTTTCAATATTTCATATCACTTGCTCGTAAAAGCTTTCAAAGAAAGACTCCGAACGTTATAAACGGTACCTCTATAAAATAAAGTAGCTAAAATAAGACACGCTTTTTTATTCTGTATCTTATATTTATCCTATCGTGTGTAATTGTCGTAAATAGTCATTGGATTTCAACAAAGAAACTTTGCTCTAAGAACCTCGGAACGTGGTCTTCGACATGCTCGCGGAATGTTGGCACAGACTTGCCAAGCCGACTTCCGGGGTGAAGCAGAGCAGTAGCTCTTTTAAGTACAATGCCTCTCTTGTGGAATCTGAACTTGTGTCAAGAATTTCGTATCTTCCACCCTCTATGTTCGGTGCCGCTTTCCCACGAAAGGGAAGTGAGACTTACCGGAACAAACAAAGACATGGTTAGCCAACGCGAGGGGAAACGACGCGATCGATAAAAGAAACTCCGAGATCGTTAAGACGTTTCCTTTAGCGCCCCATGTGCTAGCTACACCAGACTCTGTCTTTCTTGATAATCGACGAATAATTTCGAAATATATACGAGATTTTTCTGATTGTTTGCAAGGCGACAAAAAATCTTATTAAAATATATTTATATATCTATAGAAATATTGAAATAAGAAAAAATAGGTATTTATCAAAATTCTTATTAGTTTTTATCTATTAATCTCAAAAAATAAAAGTCTCTTTAAGAGCCAAACACAAGATAAACGTGTATAAATAATTTTATTTAATTAATACAATAATTATAGACATTTATGTCAATTTCAATATAATTTAAAATACAAATATGATAAATATTTATCATATAAATAAAAATTGCAAGTTTAAATGTAATAAAGTTTCTGCTACAAGTTGCTTCTAAGTTGTAAGTTTGAATGGGTGTGTTCATTATAATTTTTAAATTTTTTTTAAATGACAAACGCCTGGACTAACTGTCTAGTGAACTCGTCGGATTCCATGCTCGAGATCGTATGAATTTATCTGTTAATTTATATTTATTCCTTCTCTCTTCAAACAAATGTATCTTCATTTGATATTAAACTCGAACTTGCGGGAGATTTCGTTGCATCTTGTAACTTTAAGGTTCTTGTTTGTATCTATTTTACGTGGAATCCGAATGGCTCCAGCTGCCCGCGGGAATCTTGTAAACGGAAGTTAACTTCGAGTTACGATCCAATGAACCCGCTCGATTCTCCTCCTCCTCGTCGACGCGAAGAGGAGTTATTTCTGACGCTCACACCCCGCACGAAACCTCAGATTGCTCGTATCGCTGTAACGCTAACCGCAGATGCACCCTGACATTTTCGCGACGCGAGGAATGTTTTCCGCGCTTCTCGATGTCAATAATTTACGGTTACACCGTTGATTTGTGAGGGCGAAACCCGACAGACTGTCTGCGCTCAACTCCGTCTCGTTTGTTGCTGGAACGTACGTGAGGACATATCGCGGCGGGATGACGTGTCTCGTAGAAGCAACGTGACCAAAGTTTACCCCGTCCTTTTTTCGGGCATGCTGTCATGATATGACATCAGCAACGTGAAAAAGCTTGCCCACGATGCAAAATGGATTTGCGGTTTTCTCACATCCACTATTCCTCGCGGATCACGCGGCATTACTCAAACGGATGGAAATGCGGATGAGACCGGCTATGGTAAACACAGGGGCTTTTCTGTTTCGCGATTCGATGAGTCATTGCATTTCTACGTTGTGATTTATGATAAAAAATCTATACGAATGCTTGCCAGAATTGCTTATCACATTTTTCACCGGCTGATCTTTAAATTGAAAGATTTATTTTTGACAAAATTATCACAGGACACATTTCTCTTTTTAATTAAAAACGTTCTTAAATAAGATCTTATCTTTTATGTTAATTATTTTTTATATTAATTCCAGTTGCTATATTACTTTAATCGAGAGAAAAGGAGAAGGATATAAGTTTCGTAAAGTTTTTCATGATTTTTTAATGCAATTTTGTGATTTCCTATGAAGGCATATTGCAAAGTAATAAACTTAATCTCTCACAGGAAATAAGAAATGGAAGATAAATTAGAGGGCTAGGTTAAAAACGCAAATCTTAGCGGGTCCATCAATGGCAAACCACACCTTAATGTATTTCGTGTACCTGATCAATTTAAATCATTGTGCCGTTCCTTCGATCAATATTCTCAATCTTACCTTTCAATTAAGGTCGACAACATTCCAGTATTCTACTTCAAATTTAAGAAACATTTTAGAACTACGATTAGCTGCTAAAATTAACGTATAACAATTTTCAGTTACAAGAATTTCAAAAAATTTATATTTCAATTTGTATCGTAACTAATATATTTTTCGTATATTTATATTAGAGATAAAATATACGATTTTCTGTATTATTTTATTAAGATAGAAGGAATGCATTCATGATATATGTATATACAACGCAATGAATAGAGAGAATTAATTATTATTTTACGAATGACACCAGTGTGAGATCTTTTTTTTGAAAATAAAGTAGGTAGACACATCGCAAGTGACATACATATTCGTTGATGCGCACCGCAAAGTGAATATAAACTATATGAACGCAATGTTCCACGACATTAGACCGACTGAAAGAGAGTGCGTGGATGTCCATGGAGCTACGCATAGATTGAGCAATGGGACATCGTGGCGCCTATTCACGTATAGACATAGTCTTCGCTAAGGGGATCCGGGGTGGATTTATGGGGATGGGAGCTACAATCTAACTGGAGCACAGGGGTGCTGGCATGTATATAGTAGTCGGCCATTAATCTAGATTCATGGACTTCTTCCCGTGTAATCATTGCACATCTTTCATATTCATTTTTCCGAGATAACATATGCAACTATTTTTCATATCAAAGTACAGAGAGATATAAATATGTACAATATAAATATTTCAAGATTTTTGTATAAAATGCTTGAAAGTTTTATTATTAAATGCAGTTTCCATTGCAGCGTACACATTATTGGAGTCAGGTTTAATCCATTTTTTCCTCGTGCATAAGGTGTGGTTTATATCAGTTAAAATCGAATAATGTCTTGATATAGAAACATCATGACCTGTAAAAAAACGAGGTAAACTGATAGCGAACACGCAAAGAGCTTTCTTCGGCCGGTTTCACAATTTTTGCTTCGCATCTCTGAAAAATTGACAAATCATTGCTGAAAAGGGATGCTACTGAGGGAAATGTTATTGGAAAACCTTGTTTGCTTGTGCCGCGCTTATGCTCCATTCTTCTTAAAATTGAGCTCGCTCAGTCGTGTATCAGAAATCTAATTTCAATCGGCGCACTATATTCGTCGTGTCCATTTCGGATACGATATGGATTGCGGTTTCGATGGACAATCCGATCGTCAGCGAACGAGTTATAGGGCAACTACCAACATTTGCGGTTCAGCGAATTACCGGTTTTTGGCGATCGAATTGTCGCTCCGGAAAAGCAGGATTAATTTCGCGTTAATGCTCCTAGTACCTCTTTGTATAGCCACACAAGAAAGAGAGAGAGAAAGATTCTACAAAATTTTTCTATCATTACTGACATAATTTTATAGAAAATGCTTTATTATATCAACAAACAGTGATGATAGTTTTTCCAAGATTAAATTTTATCGATAAAATTTCTTCTTAGAGTTAATCTTATTATATTTTAAAATTACGAAACTTACTCAAATAATTCAATAAAAGTTTATTAAATTAGAAGTTACGATTTTCTGTATTTGAAGGCCACTTAAGGTAATATTGTGTTAATTAATTACAGGCTTATGTAAACCGACTAAGAGTACGGAGGACTTGAATTACGAGGATGATACCCCTTTAGAGGATGAAAATGAGGAAGATGAAGATGAAGACACTGATAATACCGGCATCGTTGAGGTGCCTCCGCAAATCTTATCACGTCCAGAAAGTATTCGCGTAAAAGTTGGAGACACCATTACAATGCCTTGTCAAGTAATCCATACAGGTTTGTAAAACAACAGTAGTCTATCTTATTTACTAATGAGCATGACAATATGTTTTAAAAGCGACTCTCTATATATCTTTCCAAAATTATCTTGTAACATTAAAAGTTGTTTAGTACTTCGTTAGACTTTTTTATTTAACATGAGAAATATTTATATAGGAAGAAATGAAATAAAATAAAGAATTTTAATTAATTTTCTCTGTATGCAGTTTATTATCTCCCGTTTCTTAATAAATTTATTACGGATTATTTCAGATAATTATGTGGTCGCGTGGTTGAAGGACGATAAGTATCTGTACTTCGAATCGCAGACGTACACAGAGGACGACAAGAGAATCGTAAGATTGCCGAATAACAGCTTGGTGATCTACAATGCGACGGTCGAGGATAGCTCCGACAATTACAAATGCAGTATTCTGCGGAATCCTGACCCCATAGATTTGACTCATCGTTTGCGGGTTGATGAAAATCCGCGTCAAGAATCTGCGCCGCCGCAGCACTCGCTTAAAGGGATCATACGCGTGAAGCCCTCGAAGAAGGTCGAAGTGAAGCAGGGCCATAGTATCACGCTCGGTTGCGAGACCGACATACAGCCGCCGCCCGAGATCAAATGGTTCATTGAGGTGAAACGTCATTAAAAATATCATTGATAACTCTAATGTCATCGCTCTTATTCTCTCTCTAAAACGCTGCTTTATCGCTGTAAAAGTATCACAATAATCGTAATAATTATAGACGCTTACCCAGCAAACACCAATTAATTTACATGTAACGTACATGTTATATAGTTATAATTTCCCACTCAACAATATAAATGTAATGTAACACATGTGTTATATAGTACAATTATATTATTGAGTGAGATATTACAACTAATATGTATAGGTATGTTATATGTGTAACTTGGTGTTTGCTGGGGGACAAGGTTTTAATAAGAAAGATAAAGCTGATTCCGTTTTTTTTTGTTTTAGAACAAGAAGGTGGACGGTTACGATCCTGACGTGATCCTGGATGGAAATTACATCACGATACAGAAAGTGAATGAGTCTCATAGTGGCCTGTATCAATGCCTCGCTGAGGATGGTTCGGAAATGCCAGCGATGGAAGCGATCAACGTCATTGTAAATTGTAAGTTAATAATTAATTGTGCATTCTTATTTGGCCGGTATGACTTTCAATCTGTTTTGCATAAGCATATTGATGTTAGCGATTAACACGTTCCGCTTTCGTGGCAGACAAACCTAAGATCGAGGTAGAGAAAAACATAGTCTACAGCGGTGCGAGTATAGAATCGGAAATTACATGCATCGTGAGCGCTCATCCTGTGGAACTCGTAACGTGGTATAAAGATGACAAAAAACTTATACAAAAGAAAGGATCGATGATGTATCATAAGGCAATACCGAAGAGTAATAAGACTAAGCACATTTTAAAGATCCTGCACACTTCAGCACGAGATTTTGGCGAGTACAAGTGTCGGGCAGAGAATGCCTTTGGCCATGACATTAAATCTGTCATCTTAACAGGTATGATATATTGTTATATAAAATATATGTATATTTATCCCAAACAGCATGCAATATTTATAAAAATTTACAAAAATATTCGTGAGGATATATATTTAATACATATACAATTATATAAAAAGAATAATTTATCAGAAAAATATTTAAATGATTTTGTTTAACTTTTGTAAATTTTTATAGAATGTAAATAGGTAAACAGATTTTTATTTACAAAATATATTTTAGGTGTACCTTCGCAAGCAAAAATATATGGTGCCAAAATGACTGAGGATGATGCAGGAATTATTCTGCAGTGGCGTTTGGAGAGTTATTCACCGATCGACGAATATAAGGTAAATTTATACCAAAAATACATATTGTTCTTATTAAAACTTATGCAGTAAAAAATAAAATGTAAAATCTAATACAATTTTTTACTTACAGTTACAATATCGTCGTAAGGGTGATCAGAAATGGATCTTCATCGAGCCTGAAGTCAAAGACGGTAAAGGAAATCAATTTTCCGTAGAATATCCAATTCTAGGTCTTCAGCCTGGATCCTACGAGGCGATCCTAAAGGCTAGAAATGCATTTGGATGGTCTTTGGACTCAGAACCGCATACATTTTCTGGTGGTGCGTATATTAATCTTATATGAATTCAGATTCATATACTATACATATACATCTTATATCTATATTTTTTGCGCATTTAAAAATATTTTCGTGATTGTGAATTATTTTATTATAAATAAACGTTAAATCAAATAAAATATTGTCGTCTATAAGAAAGACCAATTAATCAATTGTATAGTGATTTATAATTTATTAAATTAATTAGATATATGTTAAACAATTTAAAATATTAACCATATAAATAATATAACAGATTACAAATATTATTATTATTATTATTCTTATTTCCTTTTTAGATTATCCACCTGATTTAGCATTAAAAGGTATAAATACAATTTTTTTAAACAGAACATTCATTATTTTAAATAATCTTTCTTTTTATCGTCATTTTTTAATTTCCTATATTTATTTATAGAAAATTCGGCAACTGTGCGATCTCCTGGAACGTTTTTAGCATTGATCCTAGTCGTTTTATCTTGTGCCTTCACAAGTCTGAAACTCTTTACTTAAATCTCTAAAGTATGTAGGTAAGTACGTATGATGATGTAAATCTATGAAGAAACGATAAAAGCTTATGACACATTTCATTAAGTGACTTAAATGATTTACTTATGACGCAGGTAATTTGCTGCAGCCAAAGCAACACCAGCAAACGCTATGGTGGATTTATTAGTATAGGAACACTTAGGGGAGATATAGCGCTTGATAGCGCACTTACATATTTTTAGTGCAAATTTCCCTTCCATATCAGGATATATTTTATGTACATATATATTTAATAAAATATATTTTCAAACATACGGGCATTATTGAGACACATTAATATACATCTCACATAGTCAAAATTTCGTGATCAATATTAATTTACAACTCACCTAGGTGTTCCATTAAGACGCATTGTAAAGGAAAAAAATAAGCATTTTAATTGTACCGTAAAATCATGAATAATTATTAAGGGATATTGTACTTTAAATATATATATAATTTATATATATATAGTTATCATACACACACACATATATATGAATACGTATGTACACACATATATCCATGTATACGTGTGTATGTGTATACACATAATATAGTATTCACTATACATGCGTAAGCTCACAGAGACACACAATCATATTATTATAATTTATTTTTGTATGCTTAAGATTATTAGAAACGTGTTCAAAGAAGTCGCTTGGTGCCATGTACACGGATCTATTACTTCCGAAAAATCATTGTATAGAATCTGATCTGTTGTCCACAGTGCACATGTGGAAAGACATGTACCTAAAATAATATAGTAAAAGAGAAGTAAATACTATAGAAACGTATATACTATTGCGATAATACGTGTATAACCGAGTCGACAAAGAGCAAAGTTGAAAGCATTCATACTGAGATTATCGTTCATACAAGAATTATTCATTAACATATATTACGTCCACATTCTCGTATGTTTGCTCCCAACAAAAGCAAATCTTTCTTTTTTATTTACTCCTATGTTCTCGATATGTACAATGTGATGCGCGAGTAACGAATGTGATTGGAGCGAGTATGAGAGAGAATGACGTTCTATTTAGTGTTTTCCATAATAGTTTGCTAGCTTTTAGCGCTGATACGTTGTTATATTGATTTATAATTAATGTTATATGCAGTACTATAAGTAACTATAATTGTATAAGAAACTGCCCATTTTAGAAACGGCCGGAGTGCTTGTTCAAGATATGAATAACGTAAAGAAAAACAGCCATATTCTTTCTAAAATATATAAAATATTATTCATACAAAAATAATAAGTTTGTGTATAATTTTAATATTCTTAGACAAAGCAACTTGTATTTTTAAATCGTATATAAACGTTGTATTTAAAAAAATCATAAATATTAATTATTTATGTATTTTCTAATAACAACAAAATTTTAGTCATAAAAGTTATAAATGCTTATTAAAGCACAATTTTATATACTATACTTATTTTATTCTATCATATATAATTTCATTATGTGTTACTTTAAAGTTCTTTATAACCATATGATTTTTCTCAACATATATGATTTATTTTTAGGAACGAAAATGGCTATGGGAAAGTTGCAACATATAAAAATTAAATCTTTGTTATCATCAGTCTATTTCATTATTAATTATTAAAAGTTTTGTAAATTTAGTAAATTTGATAAAACAACGAAACTTATTTATATAAATTAATCAGGTTTGAAATTGTAAAAATACACAATGTACGTATTTTAGTTACACAATTTTATCTTATATGTGTAGACTTGAACGTTTATTTTAAAACATGTCGACAATATATATAAGAAAGTTGTTAGTCAAAATGCTTATAAAATATATTAATACACAACACACCTGATGTGCATATGAATATAGCTTCTTGTTGCCTTAATCAATGTAACATGTACAATCAAGAAAACCGAAAGATATATTAATTCGTAAGATTATACCTGCAGATACATAATAAACAAAGTAAATAAAAACATATTGCGAAATTTTATTATAAATTATTAATACAATCCTTGGAAGAATAGTGTCAAAAGTGTAAAAATGTTTATACTATTATAAACTATTTATCGTATATTTATTATTAGATATATTTTATTTTAAATTGTACAACACGATAATATATATATTTGATTTATTTCACATCTATAAGATAAAATTCATGTTAAATTAATTAAAATACGATTTTATTTCATTTGTACTTGGTTCTCAATTATAATTTACATAATTGTGCTTTTCAGATTTCAAAATCTTCCTCGGCGGCTGGTAATATTACAGTCGTAACAATCAAAGGTTTCGGATTTGATTTCTTGCAAAGTAATATTTTAACTTTCCCTGATATTTGACCTTTCAAGTTTGCGTTAATAGCTAATGGTATAGGCACAGCACTTGGTAGCAAGGGTAAATCTATTACACGAGGATTCACATCGGTGTCTTCGGCTCTGCAGAGAATATACAATTCTGTCGAAGATAAATCCTCAGAAATATTTGTTACTATGATACGAATCATGTAATTGGGACCTAAACCAAGAACATTTGTTTCCAACGTGATAGGATTAGATCCTAGTGCTTGGTTTTCGCTTAAATGTTCGGATGCTTGTTTAGCCGTTGTCAAACGTAAACGAAGAAAGCCTTGCTGAAATGTGTTATGAATCTTCTTTGCCTCGGCTCTTTCTCTTATTGTTTGATCGACAAATAATCGCGTTTTCTTCGGTATCGAGAATTTCGATGTGTTACTCGATGATGAATTCAATATTGAATTATTCGTATTAAAATCAGCAGTGCGCTTTAAGATTTTCATGCATAAACCACCTCCAACAGTGACCATAGCTATTGTCCGTTCCTCTTGTCCCATCCGTCCGTACTACATTTGCAAAAAAAAGATTATATACGTTTATATTTTGTTACTTTTTAAATTTATGTAAATGTTGAATTAAGAGTACCTTAAGAGCGGATACAGGCTCCATAATTTTCACGGTATCGACGTGATGTTTTCCATCATAAATACGAATCCCATAGCCTACTGTGCTTACAGCTAACAAAGACAGCCCACTTTGCGGTACCGGTAAGCTAACTAGATCTAATATTATACCGGGAATATTGATATGCCACAATTTTATTCCCTGTAAAAAATTTATGTATCAGAAAGAAATTTAACATAAAAGTTTCAACAATTAAAATTTTTTGTCCAAGCGTACTGTTTTTGAAAGTCCCACTAGGGTACCATCCATAACAGCTACTGCTGCTCCTTGAGAAGTAAGAACGGCAATAGCTATCGCAGGTGCGGGTAACGTTTCCCAAAGTTTTAGAGAACTTCCTCTCCTAATCGTTCCTATTTTTCCATCTCTTCCAAGAATTATTATGCGACCATCACCCGTCCATAAGCCGCTACTGGCAAATGCTGCTGGTGGCCATTCCACTTTATGCTTATCCATAACTGAAAAAGCTCTGTATGCCAATTAAATAATATACGTACACAGAATATATATAAAATATTTGAATGAATTTTTTCTTAATTATATATAAAAATACCTGGGATCTAAGACAAGAACTTCACCAGTCTCGGTTCCTAATATGAGACAACTACTAGCAGGATCGTTCCACGAGTCTTTGCGAATGATCGCAATTGCCGTTAAAGCATTGGCTTTGACGAGCGGTATCCGTCTATATTGCTCTGCGAAACTCATGCGTAAGTTATTATCTAAAGAGAGAAACTTCAAAGTACGAGGAGAGAGAAATGCTGCACCAAGTTCTTTCAGTAACAACTCCAAATCATCCGCAAGTGTTAATACATTTAATTCTTCGTCCAACCCACATTTATGCCAAATCTGCGTTAAATTATTGAACGTCAGAATATGTACTATTTATGTCAGAGAATAGAAATATCATACACAAAATTGAGATAATCCTATATCGTTATTTATTTCTGTACCAATAAATTATAAGTACTTCTCGTTCTTTTGGATGAGCATCAATATGTGGCAGACAATATTTGAAGAACGGTCTCATATTTTTGAAAATATATACATTAGCTCCAGCTCCTACAGCAACTACAGATGACCGAGGTTCTCCATTTTCTGTATAAAAACCGACTATTCCACAGGGTGGTTCTACCATGTTATGTTCAGTTATCTGATCACCTCCTTTATACACTCGTATCTAAAAATAAAAGAGCAATGCATTTTTTTTTTTTTTTACAAATAAATAATAAAATACAAAATTATTTAAATTATATATTCATGAAAGAGAATGAACATTCCGTATTATTTACTGATTCAAATTTAATTTTATTTTTGAAACTTTTTAGTCATGTAGAATAGAAAATATTCTATTATAATTTACAGAAAAAAATAATTTTTTTTCTTTCTTTATTTGTTTTTTCTATATAAAATCCTAATTTTTATAAATTATTCTATTATAACATTATTAAGCTACATTATTTAAAAATATATTTGTACATGACTCTATTGTATTATTTTCTTGTCATAATTATACTTTTGTTGAATCGCTTCCAACTGGTCCTAGATCAGCACAAACAAGTCTAGCATCTCCATCACCGCTTATATCCAGCATATCAAGTCCACCTGGTAAAGAAAATAAACCAGCACTTGGTTCCCAAAGTGCTTCCAACCAACGACTCATCCCAAGTCCTCCGAGAGATTTATGATCAGCTCTAAGAAGAAATTCCAATAAACATAAGTGTATAACAAAAGCACTAAAAAATGATATCTTCGATATTTTTACATGTACACACAATCAATAAAAAAATGTTTTACCTTAAACCGTGCATGATTACAAATTTTTGTAAATTCTGTTTCTACACAAATAGTACACTTATTTACAGTATAATTATACTAAACTACATATCAGAGTTTTCCTATTTATGACATATCTGTAATATTTAACTATGTATACATATTGCACATTTTAAACCGAGAAAAGGACTTTTTAACTTTTTACATGTTTTATCAATTTTATAACTGGCACAATTTTATAATTTGATAAACTGACATTTCATAACTAGGAGCATTGCATTAAGAATGAGAATGACATTTACATGACAGAATGCCATGTGTTTTGTTTGTGTATTTGTTTCCATAGAAATCTTTTAACAAAAATGGCTCGTGAGCGGGAAATTTAACTACATTTCCTAAAAATTCTCTAAAAATTAAAAAAGAATCATTTAAATTTAGGTTGGTTGCCCTTTTCACAAATGAGTTTTTTTAAATTCCCGAAACCGAGGGAAAGTATGTAAAATCAGAGGAAAATCTATAATTATATAGCGAAATCTATAATTAGAACGCGAAAAAAGGGTAAAAGATAAAAAGATATAAAACATGTTATTAAAATTAATTTTTTAGCAAATTTATACGTAGCTTTTTTCCGACTATAAAAGAACATAAAAATTTAAATATACACAAAAAATTGTAGTATTTGTAAGGAAATGTTTTATTTTGTGTTATACTTTATTTAAATATGTAAAATAAAACAATTTTACAGAATATATAAAAAAAGTTGTACAAATTTTTTAAATATAAAATAATATTTTATTGGAATAAAATGTATATTTTATATAAAATTATTTTATTGTTACTATTTTCATATAAATAATCAATGAATATCTAATGAAAAATAATACATTTATAATTATACTTGCATTGTTAATTTTCATATAATACTGATACTATTCATGAATACACTTTAATGAGAGAAAAAAACGTGTCAATTACACCATCGAGATTTCAAATCCATGTAAACAATATTATTTATCATATTAGTTACATTCATATATGCCATAACACGTTTTTAAAATGTGATAACTGAAACTTATGGAATATACAAAAAATGTTAATATACTTATTATTAAAGTTAACATTCAATTCTTCATAGCCATAAATATTGTACGTATGCACATTAAAGAGCATTAATACTGTTCAGTTCGCTTCACAGTCTTTATAATGATTTAGCAGCTTTTTCTGTTTTTTCACAGAATAAAGTTGTGCTATATGTGCGTGCTATCAACTATATAAATAAACTATATAAAAGATATTCTTCTTAAATATTACAGATTAACCGAGTATGAGCGTACCAAATGATATAGATGCTCTTGATTGATCTATACGTACATATATCTGAACTAATTAGGAAGCCCTCTGTGTACATGTATTTGACTGTGCATATATGCGTATTATATATACTGTAGATATATGTAACAAACGATAGACCATATGTTTGAGTAATGACCTTAAAGCTATTTGAACACAGCCAACAGTCACATTAATTATAATATATCACACCAATGCATAGAATAACATATAAATGATTATTTCATATACTCTACTTAAAAAATATATATTTAAATTTAGATTTAAAAAACTAGCAAATTGAGATTCCTAGAAAATGACACATAATTTCTAATTAAATAGTGATTGTTTTAACGAAGTAATGTTGATAATGGAGACGGTGGCAATGACGGAGATCGAGGCCTTGCAGCAAGAGTTTCCAATTCACTGCCATGAAATTGACCCACAGAGCTAGAGGTGCTCAGAGTTGATTCCGAAAGCATTCCCCGTCCTTTGTAAGCTTTCCTCGCTTGATTGTTATCGTCGGTTTCAACTACACCGCCATCGTCATATTTACGAAAGCAAATTGATAATATTTTCAGTCTGCAAAAAATTCAAGTTGTAATTATTGATTAATTTATATCTTGTAACATCCCCAATTGCTTTATTTTAAAATGTATTTTTGATGTATTATGAACTCTCTCGCTTGCATATTATATAATAAAATTAATTACCTAGGATATTCGAACTGAGCAAATTGTGAAGTCGGTCCTATAACTGCTAACATTGGACACAAAAAAAATGTTGCATATATCCAACTTACTCCCATCACAAGCACTAAAAACAGACCGATTTGGATATATGCTAGTACATGAGAAGGTAACATTAAAGCACCCGCAGCACCGCTTGTAATTGCTGCCATAAGGGTAGGACCACCCATTTGTTGCAGTGCCGTTTTTACTCTGTCTGTTTTCTCCTCAGAGATGCATGCTCTATAACTCACAGCGTAATGCAAGCTAAAGTCCACAGCAAGTCCTAATAAAACACAAAATGTCCAGAAATATTATCAATTTCACAAATAGTTTAAACTCATCTTTTGACTTTTATTTACCTATTGCTGTACTAACTGCAACACTCTCTAAAACGTTCAGCCTCCAGCCAAGAAGAATAAGTATTGCCACGGTTACAACTATTACAGCACCAATAGTTAGAATAGCATATAGACTAATAAGAGGATTTAAGGTCACCAATGCTAATACTATTAGAGCCAAAATTAGCGATACTCCCATCGCACATAAGGTTCCACGATATAATGTACGCTGGAGCTCGTAAAATTCTAAATGGCTGATAAACCATCCGCGACGCATCCCTCGAGGTGCAGTTCTTAACTGATGCTGCATCCAATTTTCAACCTGTTTAAATTTATGAAATTCTATTAAGCTTTACTTCAAGGATTTAAACTTCTACATTATTATTATTAATTCATCTCGTTACTATTTACTAATACTAAAAAAGTAATACTTGCTTCATTAAAAAACTTATCCATATTTTCAAACGAGAGACTATATGCATATGTGCTATCGTATTCGACAATAAGCGCTTTAATCTTAGGTGTTACTTTAATCGGTAACGTATTGTTCGTCGCCTGTGCGGGCAATAATGGTTCTTTGACGAATTTTGGACCAGCAGAAAGTGGACCATTCCGAAACCATAAATGAGGCGTGTGATGTATTTTATCGCTAGCTTCAGCTGCACATTGTTGTAGAACGCTTGGTTTAAAGGGAAATATACTACCATTGCAACATGGCATATACTCTATCTGAGAATCAATAGCATCCTTACAATGTCTGTTCATCCACAAACGTAATGTTTCAATAAAGCAATTAGATAATAAAGGTCCAGTAGTACTGCGGTAAAAAGATTGCCTCCGTAAATTTCGGCAAAACTGATCAAGCCAAAGTTGAGACTTTGGATGAGAAACGTCAAAAGTATCATCCCAGTCAGGTGTTCCTCGTTTACGAGGATCAAGATAATCACCATTATCGACTGGATTTATGCCCCATACAAACCGTAACGGTAAAACTTCAGCATCTCCACCAACCTGTATGAATCAAGTACAATACATTATAATTATATATATATATTTGTGATACAAATATATCTACAAATAAGTAAAGTAAGCACCATTTCATATCGCTCAAACCAGAATTTCCGTGAATATACTAGGTCGTATTGTTCAAATGGATGCGTATTGTGGAATAATTGAAAATCCATATAATCTGGCAGTTGCAAGCCCGGATAATGGAAGACGACACTGCAACACGCTAATGCCGTAATTCCCAGACTCAGTAACCAAAACCATCGTAATCGAAGCACTAATCCAGTAAGAAAGGTGGTGAATCCTACTGTCACTTTGTCTCCCAAGGATCGTAAAGGACGAATAATTTTTCTGGTAATAAAATTGACAGGCGACAGAGTGGACAAATTACAATGCTCTGATACAATCACACACGCAGGTAACCATGTAATCATTAAGAAAAAATTTGCAATGACTGTCATGCCTGCAAATAAACTATACAAGATTTATTATATATATATCTATATATATATAGAAGTTAAGATCATTTAAATATAGAACAGAAATATGTTCTAAAAACTTTACAAGAAAATTAGTACCTGAAGCAATTGACAGCAGTGACATTACTGACAATCGATGCAAAAAAAGCTACTGCTGTAGTAAGAGATGTAACAAACATAGCTGGAAAAGCATGTTTCATCGTTTCTTGTACCAAATACACTAATCCGTCATCAGAAAGTTTATGTTGTTTTCTAGATTCGTATAATTTACAGTAAATAAATGCATCATCTGCTCCAATACCTGTAAAAAATTTATTATAATAATGTATTTATAATATTTTTATGTAGATTCTATTTATGATTATTTTGATATAAAGTACTAACCCACAGCTACAACAATAGCCAATAAATTCATAAACGGGAAAAATTGAATATGTAATACAAGAGTATAAGTTGCATACGAAATGCCAAGGCTAAATACTACTGCAAAAATTGTTGCTACAGTCAACACTATAGAGCCAGTATATGCCCAGATACAAAATGTAACAAAGATAAAACCGGCGAGTACCAGACTCGAGTCAGACAATATATCGCGATCAAATAGTGTACTTTTTAGACCAAGTTGAATGCCTTGTACACGAAAGTTTCCATATATTAAGTCATTGCTATCTATTGCTTTATAAAAATCTAAAGTTGCAGAGCTTGCCGCAATTGGAAGAAATAACATTGCAGAATGCAATGTCGAATTTTGTTTACTGTTAGGATCCGTCTTCTGTAACAATCCAATTAATATTCAATATCAACATGAGTATTTATTTGTTAAAACAATAAAAGTTAAAATAAAACACTCTCTTACACTCGGGATAAAATTAACGTCCAAAAGATAGTGCAGTAAATGATAAGCTGCATTTCTCATGTAACATTCGGTTGGCACATGTTTTTGACAATTGAAGTCTTCTGCACAGTTAGACGTCAACTGACGGTTATGATAGTAATAGGCACATTGTTGCAAAAGTGTCTTTACTCTGCTCAGATCATTCTCTGTTACTCCCAAACAAGAACTTCGATTAGATAAAAGTGCCACATAGTTAGCAGGTGACCAACTTCTACAACATTTATGATCTGCGGCATCATTGCGATTGATTTCCGTCTGACACAAAGATGGAAAGTGAACATTTCCACGAAGTACACCATCAATGTGACATTGAGCTAATATACCTTCCATTGACCATAAATTAAAATTTTTTTCTTCTGAATCTACAGCGATCACGACACGAGCATATGAAGAAGTTGGTAAATTACAGAAAAAATTATCACTATCAAAATGATTTTGAGTCTTGTCACTTATTTCTACAATATGCTTATCTTTTAATTCTAGTAATTCTTCCCATGTATCTTTGTCTTCTTGATTGGCTTCTTTATAGTCTGTATTATTTAGCATTGTTTGATGTTTTTTCCCCTTTTTAATTTTAATTTTTGGTGTTTTATTAAGAATACCCTGAGGAGTAGACCGACTATGATTTTTCGTACTTGCATTAGACTGCAAATCAAGTTCAAAATTTAACAATACATTTTGGATTATTTAACGTATACTAATATTTCTAAATCCAGTTATCTGATTGGATAAAGATATAGGATAGTTGAAAGAAATATCTTATCATTCATACCTGTTGACTTAGTTGATGTTTATAATATTCTAAAGGATTATCAGTAAGTTCTCCTCTTCCTTTTGTAGCTTCTATTAAGTGATTCCACGCTGTCAGTCTTTGCGCTAAAATCGTACCTCTCGCTTCAAAACCCTACAATATAGATATGTATTTAAAATATATCAATTGTATAGAATTTTTCTTTCACATGTCTGCAAAAAAATGTTTCCACATACCATTTGAGGATCCTTAAAATCTGGAAACTTTTCAGTTATAAGCGGAATAATTAGACATACAGAAGAGAATGTAAAAATAATCAGTAAAATAATATATGGATGATGAGCAATCATACGAGGATACCAGGATGTTTTCATTTTAATAAAGATTTCTCTTACTTTTGTATGTATAATATGTATATATATATATATATATATGTATAATTTTTTTAAATATATATTTTAAATATATATATCTTCCGATGAGTTGTAGATAAAAAAACCATCAATGTTCGATTAATAGTTAGTCATCATTTATCATTCGTTTACAGTTTGTTGAAGAATTCGTGCTAATATTAAAATACCCTTCTATAACAAAGGCAATTGTCTCGCTTCACATAATTATGCTCATCGTCTCGTTTTATTCAAATACCTCCGCAGGGAGGTAGCAAATGCGGTTTTTAGTCGAACAATTTTTTGTCGACTCCTTTATTTCTACTACGGTTCACGTTCAGAGTGTAATTTAAAAATCGTCGGAGTAAATTTCAATGTCCGAGCGAATGCAGAAACGACCATACGAATGTAGTGAATTTCAACATACGCATAAACAAAATTATTTGAATCTGTAGATGCTTCTTTTTATTATCATATCAATAATCAATACAAGCCGAATGTGTCGTATTCGTGATTATCCTGTTAATTTTCCACTATTGGAGAATTCGTTTAGTGCATCTACTCCGAATAACAACACGTGTTTACATTACGGTGACAAATGGTACGACCCGTTGCTGCTGGACGAGACGCTTCCCTCACACATGCGCGGCGACAACAGCATCTCGATTCAGAGCAATCAGGAGCTCTGAATTATTTTGGCAGACTTTAATACGTGTGAAAGATTAGATGCTTGAGATTAATTAGAAGTATAAATAACAGTTTGTTAAATGCAGCGTTAAATAATAAGCACAATTTATATATTTGGAGCTCCTAGTAACTTAACTCTCGGCAGCCAATAACACATTGCCATCGTTAGGAACTTTGATTAACGACTTCCTACTCCCTAGAAAATGAATCCTTTGATTGGATAGCGAATCAATGTCGGGAATAAAGTTTTTCGACGAGATTTGCTGAACTCTCTGCACTATTGTCTTTCCTCTCTTTCTCTCTCTCTCCCTTGTCATCCTCCAGGGGGTTAATTGTGTGTCTTGAAATAAGATGAAAATTACAACAGTGAGCGAATTCACCAAGTGTGAGCAATGAAATTATGAATATTCCAGTAAATGTGCTTGTTTTTGTAATTTTTACCTCATTTCGAGATACATAAGCGACCTATCTTATTTTAAGTGCAGAAGAGAAGAAGCAACGTACAGCTGCAAGTAGCAAACTTGTGTGTATCGAATCTTCATTTCAGTCTAGTCGGAGTGTCGGAGTGAGAAAGTGGAGATAGTCGTAGACTTTTTTTGTAGACGTGTTACATCCCGCATGATATCAACCATGGTGATATCAACCACGAATCAACCTATCCCACGTAGTGCATTCGTGCTCCACGTTTCTCGTATATAACATGTACGCTTGCGTACGCATACATACAAATGTCACATAACCCGCCACGGACGTAGGAGAAAGGAGAGACCCAGGAGAAACGGCAGACAGCTCGAAATATTGTCACGTCCACTGGAATAAGACCGTGTCCTTCATACGTGCGTATTACTCCGTTTTATTATAATTATCGTTCTCCTTCGATTGAAATACTCGAGATTCTCAAACACACGTAATCTTGTAATACGTGCAATATTGTTTTATATCAGATCGAATCATCAGATGTTTACGTTTCACGCAGCACGTAGGCGCGCTAATGTGTCTTGAGAGCAACACGGAGTTTGAACCGATTTGAGCTGTCACTTTTATCACGGTCTGATTAATGTTGCGACAAGCCAGGCGCATCAGTGACTTTTCCTGAAATGAATCTTGGAATTGACGAAAGAATGTTCTATCGACTGTTCCTGGCGATTTTGCTTTTCCATCTGCAAGTAGACGGAAATTATTTTGGGACTAATTCTAGGAAAGACGATCAATGCTTCTGCAAGGTATTGAATATTATTCTTGATGTTATTTCCTAAGTTTCAAATTTATTTTGTTTTTTGCATTTATTTCTAGTTTTAGAAATTGTATTGTTACTTCTATATCACATATTTATCTTTCTAATAAAATAAAAAGAGCATGTTTTTATAGAAATATCTTAATGTAATTAAAAACAGTTACATATTTATAATATAACATGTTTATATAAATATTATATTATATAGAAAATATGATGTAACATTTATTAATTAAGTATGAATACTATATTTATCATATAGAAAATTAATTAAAATTACAGTTGAAAGGATCTGTAGATGACTGTACTTGCAATGTTGATACTGTGGACTATTTCAATAATATGAGAATATATCCAAGAATTCAAAGTCTTCTAGTCAGAGATTATTTTAGATTTTATAAAGTAAACTTAAAACAGGATTGTCCATTCTGGGCCGACGATAGCAAATGTGCTATACGTTACTGTCACGTGCTACCCTGTCAAGATGTAAGCATTCTTTATGTTAAATCTATTTTAAATAAATATCACAATATTTTTATATTTTCTGTAATTTTTTGCAGGATGATATTCCTGAAGGTTTAAAGGGAGATATTCCAAGAGATATTCATCTTTATGAAAATCCAGTAGATAAATACAGAGCCGATGCACAGATTAATGACTGCAGGCACAGTGCAAAAGATTATAATATAGAACTTGGTTATTTGAACACAACAATTAGGTAATTAGTAGGATATAAATATATATATTTTGGTATATAAATATTAATATACTATAATAAGAGTAAAAGTCAAAGATAAAGTATAAATCTGATTATAGTTCAGAGAATTACAAAGAATTTGAACGATGGCAACAGCATGATGATGCTCAAGATAATTTCTGTGTAAAAGAATCTAGTCCTGGAGAATATGTGGATCTTTTACTTAATCCTGAAAGATATACAGGATACAAAGGAGCCAGTGCACATAGAATTTGGCGATGTATTTATTTAGAAAATTGTTTTAGGTATATAACTGTGTTACACCAATTATGTTATTTATATTTATTTTATTATATTAATTTTATTCGAATATGTATATTATATTTGTTTCATAGGCCTGAAAATTCACCTCACATTTTTATACAATCTTCTAAGATAAATGGTAAGTGTTGCATCACATCTCAACTTCATTCTTCATATAAACCTATAGTACAAGTAAATAAATCATATTTTTCTATATAGTGCTTAGATTTTTACTTGTGCTTATTTCAGCTTAAATATATTTTTGAAATCATTTATATAAAATATAATTTTAATTTATTTTGAAAAAAATATTAAAAATTTTAATAATTATGTTAACATAATTAAAATTATATTTAATTACATTAAATCAAACATTGTTATATAAATTGTTATTCTTAACATAAATATATTATTTCAGGAATGTGTTTGGAAAAACGAGTTTTTTATCGAGTTATATCCGGTTTACACGCCAGTATCAACATACATTTGTGTTCAAAATATTTGTTGGTTCTGCAAGATAGTTTACAAGTATCACCTGAAAATCAATGGGGTCCTAATTTGAATGAGTTACAAAGAAGATTTTCTCCTGAAACAACAGGTGGCGAAGGTCCAAATTGGCTAAAGAATCTATATTTTACGTATTTACTTCAGTTGAGAGCTCTAGCCAAAGCTGCACCTTATTTAGTAAGAGAAGAATACTATACAGGTAATGAAGTGGAGGATGAGGATACAAGATTGGCTATGAACGACATACTGAACGTTGTTAGGTAAATATTCTATAATCTTTTATAATACATATATGAAGTAATTGTGAATTATTTATATGCAATTTGTATTTTAGATCATTCCCGGTACATTTTAACGAATCAGTTATGTTTACCGGTGGAGCAGAGGCACAAGTGTTGAAAGAAGAATTTAGACAACATTTTATAAATATCTCACGTATTATGGATTGCGTAGGATGTGACAAATGTAAGCTATGGGGCAAATTGCAAATCCATGGACTGGGCACTGCGTTAAAGATATTATTCTCTGGAAAATTTGATAAATGGGAATCAACGCTTAATAATCTTAATCGAAAGTCATTCTTTTTGGAAAGGAGTGAAATTGTTGCTTTGGTGAATGCTTTCGGAAGGTAGATATTCTATTTTTAGTTTTTGTATAGAGAAAAGAAAGTTTCTAATTTATTAATAACATGATCGAATTTTTGCAGGTTATCAGAAAGTATATTTGAATTAGACAGATTTCGCAGGATGATGAGATAACGTATTATCTATTTGTAATTAGAGATTCTTCGTACCACTACGAAACATCACATAAATGCATCACATTGCTTAGATTTTCTAAGTAACCTTTTAAGTACTTTCCTTATTTGTAGATCGCCGATTTTTATGCATCCGATTTAATTGAGTATGCGTTTGTATTAATATAAGTTTTTAACGTTGCATATTTAAATTAAATCAATCTAATTATATATATTTATATATTATACATTATATAATTAAATAGATCTTATTCTATATTTTATATAAAATTTTATACAAGGATTTTTTCTAAACAACAAAGATGAAAAATATGTTGATCCATATTGGAATAATTCAATCACTTGAATATAAAATTTTGAAGCTTCATAATTATCAGTTTAATTGTCAATTGCAATTAAATTTTGACTCCAGTTAATTATAATTATCTCTTCCGATACTATTATAAAGGAATGCTGTATATACATGCACATACTCATAAATATGCATAATATAGAATATAATATGTAAGGGTTGATTGCACCCAGTGTTTACTCATGCAAATAATTTTAATAAGTTTTCTTCCTACATATTGTACTATAATTAAGACTATATAACATAAACTGAGCTGAGAATTATTAATTAAGCTTAAAAAGAAAAAGTTATTGGTAAACAATTGATTATTGTAGTTAGATGTATTTATCTTATAAGACTGGCGTCCGAATTGATATTTTCTTCCGATTTGTATTATAGCTTTCCAACTCCGTCTGTGATAAATATTTTATCTAAGGCAACTATTTATAGCTTAAATTTATGTATATTATGCTTTAAAGTTAGGATTTTGTTTATACAATACATATTTTTATATAATCGCTGGAATATAAAATCTTAACTGATAAGAGCGATTCATTGTTTGCAAAGATACAGAATATCTTATAAAATTATTGTGTACAAATATATAAATAATATCATTTTCGATATGCATATATATATGTATATATAAAAAATGTATATTTTATATATATACATACATATATAATAATATATGTATGGCTTGTGTGCAATAATCTGGATTGTACTTGCGAATTTTTGCATATATGTAACATTTTTATTCATATTATTAGAGAGAAGTTTGGTGTGGTATATATCAATATTTTGTGAGAATGATATAACATGGTAGTTATAAACTGAAGAAAAAAAAATAAATTTGAATACAACATTAACAAAGGTACTTTAATATAATTTCACAATTTTTTAATTCACATTCTCTCCAGAAATTAGAATAAATCTGAAGCTACGAATTTAAATTTCAATGACTGCATTCTTCTTGTAAAAATATGATTTGTTAAAAATAATAATAAAATTTGTTTAAAAAAGTACAAAAGTAGAGCCAAATTGAATTTATTGTATATTAATATTTCTGATTTTTTTAGGATATTGAAAAAGTGCACTCTAATTAATTTTAATTTTAAATTATAAATTTAACATTTATAATATATAAATATTAAACTTATATTATTTCGTTTTAATTAATTAATATTTGACAATAGCTGTTTATGTGAATTCTCGCTCATTTCAATTAAATAAAAGATTAATTAATGTTCTTTTTAATATATCTAAGAAAAATCAGAATATAATATAATATATAAATAATTTAAAAGTTACTCAAGACATATATATTATAAATAATGATACAGAAGAAGGGCTACGAGCCTAATAAATTCGTTTTAATTTAATAAAAATAAATATGAAAATAATTGTTTAATTTATATTAATAAAATATAAAATCAAACAAACAAACATTTTGACTCCGATTGAGTCATTCTCAATGTTTAAAATATAACGATTATAAGATATATATATATATATAAGATTATAATGTATTCTCTCGATTCTTTGTACTTTTTTGTCCTTGACCGACTCTACTTATAACATAGATTTTATTATCTCAATGATGAATATAAAATTCTTATATTTGAAAAAAGAATATAATTTAATATTACTATTTTTTTTGTTCGTTTTTTATCGCAGTGATATTTTATGTAAATATTTTATGTAAATAGTTTTGGTAAACGTTCAGAGTAAAAATATGAATTCTTAATAATTTGTAATTAAATCCAGATTGATTTAGATAATTTGCAAATATGCGATGAAGAGAACATAGTGTGCATTCTATATAAAGATTTTAAAATAATATATATTATATGCGTTTATTAACTTCTACATCAGATGAGCAGATGGTAAGCGAGCTTCTTATGAACAAATTAATTTGCATTAAATAGATACAAAGTCATTAAAAATCTTCCTTTTACCATGGATTTCTAATTCACATACACGCCCCATACATGCACACACGATTAGGACAAAGTACCGGTTTAGCTATTAAATCATACGAATGACAAGCATTTACAGGCTTCAGAACGAAACGCACGCGCGCTGTCATTCTCCGCGAATTTGATCAGTGTTGATCAGTGCGCGTTCCAGGTGGCAGAGAGCACTTGACGTTAAGAGCAACGTCAAGTCATGTTATGCGGTACCACGAGGAATTGAATCTCAACGTGTTTCTCCCACGCGTTAAACATGAGTCACAGCGTCGTCCACGACGTCGTCCATCGCTCAGCAGTCGCCGGCGACAACACGGGTGTGTCCGTTGAATTGGTCGCGCTCCGATACGATGGGATCAAGTGTGCCAGTCGCCGCCTCGTCGTAGGGTAAGTGTGTCGGCGCTCGTCGCGGGTGTCAGGCCACGTACGTACGTATAATAATTATACCTACGCACGTCGCGGTCGCGCCGGTATGCACGGCCGACCAGCCGCCACGATGACTACGGCGACGACGGCGGCTGGCATCCCGCATGACAAGACCGTCGCCTGCAACGGCAAGGACGACGTACGGGTGATAACGCAGCCTACCATCAGGAGCGGACTCAGGGTGTACAAAATCGTGGTGCTAGGCGACGGCGGTGTTGGCAAATCAGGTACCCGTCGTCTGATTGATTTATTAGAATAATGCTTCATCAAACGTTTCACTGTGCATTCTGTACTATAATTACATGCCTTGCTTTTCAGCTGTCACTTTGCAGTTTGTCAGTCACAGGTTTCTAGACTATCATGACCCTACAATAGGTAAGTCGCGTTCTTTGCATTGCAAAGAAAATTGGAGCTTGACTCTCGAGTGAATCTTATAAAATAGCAGAAAACACAATTGAAAAGTAAACTCGTATGAGTAAAATACAATTTGTGTAGATAATAAGTCAATTTTTTAAAAACAAGTAGGATAAAGAAATATAGATGTCTTTTATTCACATTAAAGATCTGTATGTTTAGAATAGATTTAACTTTTTTTACAACAAAATAATTCTTTTTCAGTTTTTCTCTTATTATGTTATAAATATAATGAGGGCAAAGAGCCAAGTAATTTAACAAACAGCTTTAATTCAAATATTCATTATATAAACATTACAAAAGCAAACGTTTCAACTGTGATCGGGTCATTTTCAATACATAAAATATAAAATACAATATTATTATAAGTTAAATTTATACAATTTTGATTCAATTAATTCGTCTTCTTAGTTCTGTGTAAGTATTATATAAAATAATTAATAGACATTACCTTATCTGACATAACTAAGAGTAGTCTGTTTCGTTGCAAATTAGTTTAATCAATTTTTAATATAAACATGTATTTACAACATGATTATTTTGAATTTTTTATTATTGGATGCTGTGCATCTTTTTCTTATATAACTGACAAGATTAATTATGCTTACGATATTGATATTTTTGACTAGAAACTTACACAAAACTAAGAAGACGAATTAATTTAATCAAAATTATATAAATTTAGCTTATAATAATTTTGTACTTTATATTTTATATAACATTGAAAATGACTCGATCGGAGTCGAAACGTTTGTTTTTGTAATGTTTATATCATGAATATTTGAATTAAAGTATTGTTCATTAAATTACTTTGCTCTTTGCCCTCATTATATTATACTGTTTTATACATATAAAGCCTTATAATCACTTTTATTTTATTATTTTCTTTATTGATAAAAAGTTCTGAAGCTTAAAATGTATTTGGAATTATTTTATTTAAAAATGTAAGAATTTGAATTTATCATATTATACTAAATTGTATTATCTACACAAAAAAATAGGAAACAACTGGATATGAATGTATAGTCTGAGAGATTTAATATCTAATTCAAGTTGTCGAGATCAAACAGAATAACTCTTTCTCTTGTTTTTTTACAGAGGATTCATATCAGACACAAGTAGTCATCGACGGTGAGGCAGCTCTCCTAGATATTTTAGACACAGCTGGACAGGTTTAAGACTTATAAATTACAATAGTTACAATATTATACGATACATTGACACGCATAACAGAAATGTCCTGACTCTATATACTATTGTACAGGTGGAATTCACAGCAATGCGAGAGCAATATATGAGATGCGGAGAAGGTTTCATGATATGTTACTCGGTAACAGATAGACATAGTTTCCAAGAGACAATGGAGTACAGAAAATTAATATCACGTGTTCGCGCCAACGAGAATATTCCTCTGGTGGTGGTTGGCAATAAGTTTGATCTACAACATCATCGAAAGGTGCAGCAGATGCTGTCGAGTTGACCATGACATATCAGAAATCGTGAATACATCGCGATATACATACACAGCAAGAACAATGAAATATTGATTTCTCACATACATTGAACTTGTCACCTATTTTAGGTGACCACGGAGGAAGGCAAGGCATTGGCGGACGAGCTTGGTTGTCCATTTTACGAGACATCTGCCGCTCTCAGACAATTCATAGACGACGCATTTTTCTCGCTGATCAGGCAAATTCGCACTAAGGAGAGGTCTCGTAGACGCAGTAGATGGTGGAGAATTCGTTCGATCTTCGCCTTTATCTTCCGACGGAAGAGACATGCTTCTCACCGTACTGCGTAAAACTGATTTTTTATGAGTTCTTCATTAGAGAGATTGTTGTCGAGAACTGACAAACGGTAGCAATGATGGGAGTAATATCAGCGCCACAACGAAATAGATATTACCCATAACTTTAATTTACGCGATACATAGTTACCCTTATTTAGAGACTGACAAATCATTAACATTTCACTGCCTTATCATTGACCCTAGTACGTATTAAGTGTACGCAGAAGTTTTAGTCTTTTTTTTCAACCTTCTGGTATAATTATTTTAAATTTATATAATTTATCACCTTTTCATCTATATGTAATATTAATGTCAAATTATTTGCAACGCTATAGTTTATAATTTAATGATACACATAATTTTGCAAAATAAATAGGAAATAGGAATTACAGTAAATAGGAAAAGTGACGAAAAGCTTTAAATTTGATTCGGCATGAATTGTAGCAAAAAAAAAAATGCTAAAGCATGTGCATCAATCTGTTTTGTTCTTGACGAGAATACTGTGTCTTACAATATTGGTTTCGTTATTTTAAAAATAATAATTTTGATATTTATATAATTAAGGTCTTTGTATATCTGATGAGATATAAAAGATGTGCTCTATTAAGGACTTCTTAAATTGGATGAAATTATTGATGCCAAACACTATTATCAATTGTTTAAATGATTTGAAATGATAATTTTAATATATCATTCAGCATTATTAAGATCAATCTAAGATGCGTAAAAGAGCATAAAAAATTATTAAATTGCTAGTTAATTTAACTCGTGCTGTTATTGCGATAATTTGGTGGAGTTTGCGTTTTAAAACCAAAAAAAATATTTAGCAATTTAAAAGACTACATATGTAGTATATAAATTCACACAGAATTACACAAGTACCTAAGATCCAACTATGGCCATTAAAAGCTTTATTTCTCTTTTGGTTGTATTTCTCACATACGGTCCTATGATATTTAAAATTTAATATTATTTAAATGATTTGGAAAAAAAGCAGAAGAAAAGTACTTATATATATTACATGTAAACAAAACAAAAATTAAAAAAGCTAAAACTTCTGTATACATCTAATATTTTGAGTGCAAAGCAAGGTAAAATTGTTAAATAAGCTGGAACGCACATTTTGTATTCATCTTATAACGTTTTTCATTAACAAAACTAGTGTGTACTCAATGCATTTTAAAGCCGTTGTATACAGATCGATATAAAGATGTAATCTAGATTTCTGTAGGTTTTTAAAATTTCTATGTTTTTATCAAGATTTAATGAAAATATAGAAACGAATTAAACTGCGAAATCCTCAATACATCTTATTGTGCTATTTGATAAAATATATATATTGGGCATTTTATCAATTTAGATACCTCACTTTTACATTTAGATTAGAGTAATGTATGACGGTTTTAATGTGCACTGAGTGCGTATCAGTTCTACCAATGAAAAACGCTATTAGACTTGAGATCTCGAATCAATCATTCGTGCTGCTCAATTAACGAAATATGTATAGAGCATAATACATAATAAATTCATACTTTATGTAGAGAAAACAGCACATATTTGTGACTTCCAGTTTTCTATAATGACGATTTCTCCCTATTTATCTCGCGAAGGCTGTTAATGTTTATTTAAGTTAGGTTTTACAAATATCAGTGGCGATAAACAAAACCTAAGGCAACTAATTTTGAATAAGTAAATATCTGACGAATCACTTTTTTAATAGTTATAGACATGTTACGACACGTTAAATTTTATTTTATTAAGTAACACACGCGACCAAAGAAAAGTATATGAAATGTTAATGTAAAGCAAAAGTGATTCTTAGCGGAGAAAAATAAAAACGCAAGATATAAAAGCTTTATATAAAAACTTTACAAGATGAATAGCTGCAATTTTAAAACGTGTGTAAAAATTGAATTTTATTTTTTTTAATTGAATTCAATGTAAAATATGAAGAGTCTGCTGCTACAAATTATGAATGAGAGCTTATAAAAGTTGCAGTAAATTGTAAAGTTTAGAATTGTTATATATTTAGTATTATTAATTATTATATCTCAACATAAATGATATGAACTCTAAATTATTTAAAAAAAATATTTCTTCATTAAAACATATGAATATGTCTATTACAGACATAAATAATTGAACTGGCAATAAAAGTAAATATATTATTTCTATACAGACACGAAAGCTCAGAAAAAAATATCATGTAGATAGGTGTTAAAATAATCAGAGTTTATATATACATATATGTGGTATAAATTATATTCCAGTTCAAAGAGCATTCGAGTGCAGTTTAATATTTACAATAAATATTCTCATCATATACATCTCATCAAAAATATATAATATATTTATGTAATTTTTAAAAATCAATCTAATCAGTCATTAATTATTCTTTAGTTTAATTTAGTCATCAACTGGTGTGAGAGATTTGTAGTAGTTTTGGAAAGAAAGTCATTAATATATACACATACAAATGTAGCGCAATCATTTAGACATTAATCCATATAGTTATTTTCTAGTCGTTACTTAATTTTTACTAGTCATTTCGTCATTTTGTATTTTGTTGTAATATATATACATATTTTAATTACATATAACCATTGATTAACGCACAATTTTTCATTGTAATTCTCTCGAATTTGTTGTTATGTATTACGATTGATATTACAGTATGTACCGTGAATGTATATATGTGTACTATTATATATGACATTACATACTGTTAAATGAAAAATATTAGATTTGTATACTTGTTTAATATTATGTTTGTATAATTTAAAATTTTCTATGTTCAATGACAGCTTTTGTAAATTATTGCAAGCACATATATATATATATACATAATATATTATACATATTATGTTATTAGAATGTATTAATAATTTATTTTAAAATCATAGCAGCGAACGTGACTCTATTTGTGGCAGCAAATACAAGTATTTTATTGACAGCATTTATGATGATAAGTTTGCAATATATAATTGGTATAAAGAATGATTGTATCGATTGAAATAAACGTACCAATACACGCACACACACACACACACACATACACGCATGTATGCATTTGTGTGTAACTACATGTTTAGAGAAACTTACATAATTTGCGACATTGAAACATAGAATATTCGTGCGTTCATATCAGTAAAAGAGTATTAGAATTATTGTCTTAGAATTAATGATATGAAAAACAGAAGTAATTGTTAATGAGATAAAGTAACTATGGCCATCGTATGTATCATTATGTCGTCTTGTGTTATTATTATCACTATACATAAAAAAGAAAAAAATAGTAAGAAAAGTTGTTACATGTCATTAAAGATATAGGTAACATTATCATGTTATATATCATATTTATCAATTAGTTAGAGATTATGCCTCAAACATAATACCATATAAATTATGGATCTCGTACATGATAAGAGAACATAATGGAAAACAAAGTAGTGACAGGTATGTGTAGAGAACAATAATTTATAATTTACGAGGACAATATGATAATCAACGATCACTTTGATGTTATATTTTTATTTCATTTTTACATAAACTTTAATATGTAAAATATTCAGAAAGAGAAACTGCAGACTAACACATGTAATTTTTTATGCAATAGATGATAAACTCGATGCTATACTATTTAATGATATACATAAACATTGTATAAGTATAAACCGTAGGAATTTTGCAATAAAATTGTGAAATTTTATGTAAGCTGAATATATTTTGGATATATGCTAACATGGATATATTGATAAAACTGACATATATTTTGCATCATGGATATAAAATAATTTTTTTAATAATAAGATATAAGATATGTAAAAAATGCAACTTTAAAATAATTAATCAATACCATGCCTAATTTTCATTATAAAAAATTTGTCACAAACTCGAGCTGTCTTCATCTTTAATAAAAACCGTAACAATACTCTTTATATCGAAATTTCATTCATTATCCATCCAATAAGACTGCAGTAAAATTGGTAAAGAAAAGTTTAAATCAAGATATTTATGTAAATAAAGACTTTTCTCATTTTTATATTTTTATGTAAAACATTTACAATATTATGCACACAGTTTACTATTTCTTTTAAGTCATACACATAAAACATGCCGTATCAAAAAATTATTGCATACACTTTTTATATCTAAAAATTAGCGTAATAATTATTGGCATTCATTTCCAGATCTTTCAATGATCACAGTAATTCGCTCCCTACATAGAGATTTCACATATGGCCTCAAACGTATGTATATAAAAACATGACCACCTTTGGCACATCCATACATTACTTATTATCATTATAATTTCATCTTCAGTATTATAGAACAAAATTATACTTTTAAGATAATAACGTATAAAAAATATTTGTATCATAAACAATTAAATGTGCATTAAATGTACGTATGATACAATTGAGCACAATATTTTACACAATGCATAGTTAAAAGATTATAATCCACGATGTGAATCAGAATACCACTTAATTTATATATATATTTAAAACTAAGTATCTCGCGCTTTGCAAGATTGCATTATTTATGTCTAAGTTATATTTCGTAATACTGACATAATTTTGCTACTAGATTTCTTTGTGACATCTTGCATTTTATCATCTTCTTCATAATTGTCTGGAAATAGCGTATCCTCTGTGTTTTGTACGTCATCTCCATTGTTATCTACATAAATAATAAAAAAATAAAAATTATTGTAGGTTTATTGTCCCTTTCACAAATTTAAAAATCCAGATTTCTATGTCAAATTTAATTTAGTATGTGTAATAATAATAATAAAATAAAAAGAATGAAGTCTAATTGAGATTTTATTAAAAGTAAACTAAGAACAAGTTAAATGCGAACATTATTACTTTTATAATTTACAATATTTCAGAAAGGTAAAATTTAAATGTATGTAGTCATCGCTATGTTCAAAGTTTTAATTACCACGTGCACGATTTTCAGGATCGTCCAAAATGTTGGCAACTGGATTATCCTGCTCTGCGGAATTATTCGTCGTGTCATTGATTCGTTTCGATTCCGTTTCAACTGAAAGCCATGTAAGCTAAATTACTATATTAAAATAAAACATTCATACGTGTTTCTGAAAAATTTTAATTAATGTTTGTTTTGTTATACAGAATATGACAATTGTATGTAATAAGAATTATTATTAGATACGCGTGTTAGTGACTAATAATTATATGCAACTTCCTGAATCAGCACTGGTGCACTCCATGTAGTTAATATAAAATATGTTAGTTTTTTATATACCACAGCTTTATAATAATATTAATAATAATTATCCGCAACCAATCCACTACCTTTGATATAAATAGCCTAAGGCCTAGAAGCAGGAATATCTTTTGTTGAAAGTATTACACATGTAATATGTTTTTTTCATACTACTGAGAAACTTGTTTTACGCTTGATATTTTTAGAGAGTTAAAAATGTTTTATAATTTATCACATTTTGTTTTATTATTTAACATATTTCTATAAATACAAATCAAAATTTATGATGTACATTTTTTTAATGGTTTATATATTATTTAATCATAAAATCCTATTAATAAATACAATATTATAACAAGCTGTAAATAAATCGCAAAATATTCTAAAAATATTCACAAACTTAATAATTGTCGTAACTTAGTTATAAATTATAAATAATTTTATTCCATTCACAATTCTATATATACAGATTTATTTTTACAAAGTACATAATTTAATTTTTTTTAAATTAGCTTAGGAGAAAACAATATATTTATTGTTAAAACAATTTAAATAATACAATTCTTATAAAAAATAAATTATTGCATCTATTAACTTAGAAATTGTACTTGTGCGAATGTGCGATTCTCAGTCTATAAACTGTATAAATTTTTATAAGTATATAAATATTTTGTACTCTATTCTAATATATACAAAATTAGACTTTGTAAGTCTAACATAAAACCTAAGAAAGTTAACTATTACATCTGTATTTCATAAGACACAATTTTGTATTATAATGTTAAAAACAGTCTTTTATATGAAAATTTCAGCGTTTGATAAAGAAATAATAATTTATATATATCATTATGAATGAACCCGAAAGTCTAAGAATGATCCATAATTAAAAGCAATATGTACTGTATTCAATGAAAAATTCATTATCTTTTGCTAATAGGAGGCGATGTAGCAGGCAAAATAGGGATATCGAGATTATTTCGCCCATTTAACTTTCTAAGCGTGTCTTATTTACGTATATAAAATAAGATATATATCTCCACTTTGGCCACTATGTTGCCTCCTATGCACGAAGGACAGTAAATTTCTCATTGAACAGAATATAGTGGATTTGTTTCTAAAAGAGCTTTAGAGAAAGAGTCACAGATATATGAAAATGTGAATGTACAAATCTACTGCAAACTTTTAATTTCATGTTTGTGGCAGCATTCTCTCGCCTCGAGGACGGAGAAAGGTATCACTACCTTTCTTCAACATAGTCACTGAGAAACGAGGAGTTTGGCGCACAGCACCAGGTGGGTTGCTTGGTAGGATCGGAGTTCCGTGGAACATCAAACCTCGCTGACCAGCTACGGATACTCTTACAGCAGACTCCAGTACAGGATGCAACTGAGGCTTGTTAATGACCACTGTCGTTGCTAGATGAGCAAATCCCGACAATATCTTATAATACTGAGTCAGTAAAAAATGTGCAAAAGGGAACGAGCTTGTAGTCGCATTAATTCTTGCGTGAGCAGCCCAATCGGAGTTAGAACTTATTGGGGATATTGACGAGATTAAAAAAAAAAGAAAAATAGAAGATATTTTTTCCCGTTGTTGAAGCAGGGTGTGCAATTAGTAATCTAAATTAGCAATATCTCCATTCGTACAATTATACTAATAATATACTGTAGATATTTCTTATATATTATATTAAACTTATTTAAAATTCTTATATTAAATTAACTACTTTAGAGAAAAATTAATTTCAGTAAACATTTAGTTATAAAAATGCAGTTATTTATCATAATAGAAAACGTAAATTTTGGAGTAAATGTCAAACAAAATTCGTGATAAAGATAATTATAACTTACGTGGTTCAAGATTTGAAATCTCTTTCTTCTCAGGTGGTGAATTGCAACCAAGCTTGAGTTGATCTATTTCTCCTTTCAGCTATAACATCACCATCAATTTTATTACACTTTTCAACCATATTTAACTTTACATTAGTATCTATTATTAATTATTAAATAAAAAGTTCATACTTTATCTAGTTCTTCTTGAAGTTTTTTATTCTCATCTCGCTTCACATCTAATTGAGTATTAATTGTATCCTTTTCTAATCTTAGTGTTTCTAACGTTGCAGTTTTCGTGGCGTCCAGTTTGTTTAGCGAGTCTAGCTCACTTTTGCACATAGTAACTGAATCTTCGAGTTCCTCATTTTTCTTTTTAAAATCCAACTGTTGCTCCAAGCGGACATGTAAGGAAGCCAACTCATCTTCTGTGTGCTTAAACCTTTGTTCCAAGTTACCACGCAATGTTACGCACTGATCTCTTTCTTCAGCACTGAAAGAAAGATTTAATTTTAGAATAAGATTTGAAATTGTGTTAAACATTTTTATATTTTGTAATAATCTGAAAAAAATCTGGCAATGGTGATATTATAAACGTGCATTGTACATACATTTCAATTCACATACATTTATCGCCTTACAAATTACATAACAATCGTAATCTAGAAAGAGTAGAAACTCGCAAAGTTTCTGCAACAATCTGACATCCACATTTCAAGCAGCTACCTTCATTATAAACATTTAAATGGCCTTTAGTAACACAACTCTTTGGTAACCACACAATTACCGCTGATTACCACAACTAAATTATGTACTCCAATGACTGTCATTCATTGCAGAGACAATGGTTAATTAAATTCCAAGTACGCAGTAAGATTTTACTTGATGCAACCAGCGATAGTCACCAGTTTAAACTCACCTTATCTTAAGCTGTTCGTTCAGGTCGTCGATCTGCCTGATGAGCTCCAGATTCTCGGAAGACAGAGTCCACCAGCTGCAGACGAGCATGAGGCACACCAGCAGAAGTCCTCCGACTAAGAGGGGCGGGCATCTGCCACCGCTGACTCTCATACTGTCGATTCCCATCACTCTTGCTTTCGTGTCGTACGCCGGCTCTCGTTCAACGGAACATATGCCACCTTATCGTCGATCTGTTTTCTGGAAACAACCTACGTGTCACGCGCGTTTTTTTTTTGCGAAACGTGAGCCGCGCGTAACCCCACTCCGTGGAATGTGGTTTGATGCGCGATGCTCGTCGGGCGGCGAGGCAAGCCCTACACGTTGACGTCGCCGACGACGCGCTACGCTTCGCCTCTCTCTCAGGAACGGTTTCGCGCGATGGCCATTTGAAAATCGCGTGTTTTTAGGCACTTTACGGCGGAGGCGTTCTCCGATATACGCTGCCGGCGCCGGCAGCGATACGACGCCAGAATCCAGACACGACAGCGCGGTTTGGTGGCTATTTCATTTGTGCTGCGTTTTAATCGCACGACAGATATGTGTGCAGAACAGAGAGGATCTCAATGATATTCAATAACCAATGATATTCAATCAACAGGCTTGAAAAATTTGCCGTACGACGAAAACGCGTACAAATGAAATCCCATCCTTTTCCGATCCTTCCTGCGGACGAGTATATAGGGTGTTCCAGAAGGAACGCATTAAAATATATATAATTACTTTACAGATTCAAGAGTCTATTTCCTCTTCGATCAAATAATATTATACTTCTGTCATTATTATTTTAATATTAAATGTTGGCTAATTTTTTTATTAAATTTGAAATTTATACGTGACTTTATTTATCAGAAATTAATTTAAAGTTTTGTTATATATTTTTATCAAAATAATTCAATGAGATCTTTAGCTTTTTGAGTTGAAAATAATAAAAAATGTATATGTCGTTAGAGACGTCAAAGAAATGTATCTATTGTTAGTTTACTTTGGATGATTTATTGTTTCTACTATAGTGACTGGAATGAAAACTGTTTCAGATTTCAGATCTACACGATAAATCGATCGATCGATATCTCTCGCTGTCTATTCAAATCATTCTCCGTTTGTCGGAAGTATACATTATTGTTTATAATTATTTACACCGCATTCTTTATTTATTTAATATCGTAAAAAAAAAACAAAATTTAGTTTTCTTTTGCAACTATTATATTTTACCCGGCATTTTTATGTGTCAACGCAATCACGAATTATCAGCTACTTGTCTCTAAAAAGATAGAGAAAATTCTAGGTCAGCGGTAACCTTGGTGAGATAAGCGCATATTTAACATAATATTATATGTTATAACTATAAATAGAAGGAACAAATTTTTGTATAGTTATTGGCATTGCTAATCGCGTAACAATATATATAATTATAAATTTGTTTCTTAATGAAATAACATACTTCTCAATTTTAAAATATAAAAATCTTAATACGACTCTTTGTGAATCAGTGAATCATCTTGTTAATAGAAACTTGCAAATGATTTTACGAGAATTTTCCAATTGATTAATCGTGCTTGTCTACATTCTATAACCGTTAATAGAAAACGTATAACACTTTGCATATGGCATGCGATACAATCGATTTCTAGATCCTTGATGGAGATAGATTTACGGTTTGGTCATTTAAGGACGATTATCCCCTCTGTAAACGTTGAATCATCGCGCCGTATAAAATCCGCTGGATATGCATTGGAAAAAATGACCCTGCTGCTATCTTTCCTTTCACGATTCCCAACAAAATATCATATATTGATCTATACCATTTGCAATTTAAATGACTGAAGAAATTTTAATATACATACAATGTATAACAGCAGATTGAGTTAATTTGACGTAAAAGAAATATTAATCTATAAAAAAGTTGATCGAACGGTAAGATAAATCATCTTTTTACTTTATACATTTTTCACAAGTATAGGTAATAAAAGTCATAATCCAGTCTCTTACATGCATTAAATTATATTTTTATAAAGAATTAATCTTGTTATGCTTATACATCAAATATTGAAATTAAAAGTAAAATGACAAGAAAGTTAATCAACTATTAACTTAAACAAGCGTCAAAATTAAATTATGTAATTTATACGTTCTAACAACAATACCTTTAATTGTAGTTTCACGCTAAAGCAGATCGGGATTTTAGCAGACGAGCACAGGTAAACATCTACAAATTATGTACACTTATGTACAAAAACATCGCATTTATTCTGTTTTTTATATGTATATATAATATATATTTACTTAACACTGTTTCATCGAAGAGAACTCATAGCCGATTAGAATTAGAGCAAACAGAATTATATCCGGTTTGATGAAAAAAAAAAAAAAAACCAACAGGATCTTGTCACCGGATTTACGGCACGCGGTTCCTTCTAATGAACTAATCAGATACAGAGTTCAGGACAATTGAAGTTCGATCGTCGATTGTGATGCACAGTGTGCAGTCCTGTCCGCCAACAGGATGAGACTGATGCGCGACTCGCCGTTTGTTCGCTTATTATCTCGACGAGCGTGATCGCAACCAGTAACACCGGTCTGATAAAACGCATTCCCGCTCGCGATGCACTGTTTGCAGCGATCGAAACTGTTTCTGACACTTATCTATACAGTAATAGGATCGTTATTATTCAGTTATGCAGTTATCTCTTTTCTTACAGGCTCTATTTTACACAATTTGCTCGATCTACTTTTTGATTTCGACAAATCTTAGAAAAATGGAAATTCGACGCGTATAGATAAATTTTTATCGATCATCTGACGCGAGAATCTTAATATCGTTATTAACGTGAGCCGATTATTTATATCGTAATTTTATATAATTGTGGACTTGATTTATACTTTCTTTAATATTCGATTATTCATATTATACAAAATATATCCGAATTATAAAATAATAGAAAAGAACACGGCTGTTCCCATCAATTTCAGAACTTATTTAATTTTATTTAATTTATTCATGTTCGTGAGTTTATTTTTTTTTATTAATTTCACATCTTATGCTGGGTTGTTCCATCTTTCGGTAAACTCCAGTTCACTGTGTTACTCTCTTACTCTTCTGTATTCTTTTATTTATAATCCAATAAGAAAATTATACGGTTTATTTGAAGATGGAACAATCGGCCCTTAATGCTATATATACAATTGAATAATTTTAATAAATTATTTAAAATAAATCAAGTCATAATCAGTATTAAAAATGAATAAATGTATGAGAAACGCAATTTATTCTTTTCTTTCAAGCGGAAAACGATCACCACTTTCGGAACATCCGGTATTGTTCATTTATTCATAGTGATGTACTCGGTATCGATGCATCGTAATGCGTCAGAGTCGCGTGAAGGTTGTCTTGAAAGTGAACAAATCGAGTACGCAACATTTTCTTTTATCACCTTTTCACATTCTTTTCAATATACTCGGCTATATATTTCAAGAGAAATAAAATATATTCTTTTTTTCGAATGGCTTTTCTCGTGCTTTTTTGCATCATTGCGTGTCAGATGCTGGAATCATTTAAGGATCATTTGTCGTGACCTGTATTTCTTGATTATACTGATACTTCTAGGAAACATGAGCCGGTCATTACATTGTTTTTGCTTTGTCTATTGCGAGGAAGAGATCAAGTTTACTTGATCGAATTACGAGATGTATAACGTAGTCAGATAAACCGAACGGCAGATTTAAAGTAGTTTAATTTATTTTTATCTCAATTTTGAAAATACGGTTACAGACAAATTTTTTTAATGTTCGTCGAAAGTTTACGAATTAAAAGCAAATGTATTTGCCATCGACAAATTCAATTAATTTCCTCTTTTTAATTGATTTATTGTCAGTGATCAGTAGCACATGTACTATACATGCAGTTGTAAAAATTGTGATGCATATACAGTGAGACTTTGCATTTTGCAGTATTAAATTCGTGCGATAAAAGCGACGATATTTCCTGCCTAGACTCTGCAGTTGGAAAATATTGCACTAATCAGTTCTAAAAATAATCTGCAAAGCCATCGTGTTAGACGAACGAATTAATAGATATTTGACGTCTCTTCCATATAGATGTACAAATAATGATTCATCAATGAAAAAGCAATTCGTTCCTTAGGCTAACCATGCGTCTTTATTTTTCTGCTGTCAATCGCAGACCCTACTTAATAATATCGTATTAATTAACATAGATATAACATAACATACATTTTGGGTAATTTTTTACATTCTTATATTAAAAAGAGATACGAAAACAATGAAAAATATATTTAATACAGAGATTCTTTTTCATTTTGAACGCTCGATTCTGTAACGTTATCGTTTTACATTCATCGTTGTGCAACAGAAAAAAAAATTTGAAACAGGTATTTCATACATGCAAAGACAAATTTTGAATATGCAATTAGAATATCGATAAAAATTTGTGTTCCATATGTGCATTAGTGTTTATGTGGGTCTGCGATTAGGCACGCTAGTTCCGTAAATATGGCGATATCCGTGTATTATCTAATGTGATTCGAAGGACATATTTACAGTGTGATTCATTGCAAATCCTTAGAAGATGTGTACGAGAGAAAGGATTGTAATTAACACGATCTTCACTTCCTTACTTTTATAATTTGTTACGTATATTTAATCTTATATACGCGATTTCTACACACATACATCTTTTTATAATTCCTCTCTCGCACGCATCATTCCAATTTACATATAGTTATAGCTTATTACAAAACGGTATAGTTATTATGTATCCATCACTATATGTTGCGAAACTTTCGTCGTGTGATGTACTATTATAAATCAATTAGATACTCACAATCAAAAGTATCTAATCTTGCCCGGCGACATGTGTACATCAAACCGGTAATCCTTATCAAAAAATACAAATCCGCTTAATATCATTGCAGGTTTCATGCAGTGCAATATCATCCATTTAGCACACATTATCCACAACGCGCTAAATTATATCCGTTGAAATATAATTGGAACCTTTTATTATCCTATCATATGGCGCGTAAATCACTTTCACCATAATCTCTTTGCCGGTGTTTTCTATTAACCTGCGAATTTTTAAATATACGATTAAGATTTAGTATAGAAAAAGGATTTGTATAGGAAAGTTATGGTCCAACGTTGACTTGGATCTTTTGGTCTCTCGTACAGCAGATTAGTTCAATCAGATTGAAAAGTTTTTTCAATCAGTATATATAAAAATAAGTAGATAAATAAATTATGTATTCGTCAATCAGTATTTTCTACCTTTAGTAACTTATAAATTGAAAAACTGATTCATCACAAAAACGATGTCTAAATTAATAAGTCTGATTAATTTTGCCCAACTTAATACATGTCGTCTTTGTATTATAAAATCATCGAAGTAACATAATTTTTTAAAATTATTAATATCAGTACCAAATGTAATTATTCTATTCTTTTTTATTTTCATGTACTTATAACAATTCTGCTCGATTATGAATAAATAAAATAAGATAGGTATTAAATAAATATGTATGATTTGTTACTGCCAAATAAGACATCAACTTTCGAAAAAATAACATGAAATATTTCGAAGTTATTAATAATTGTAACAAATTTTGTAATGTTTTTGTTGTTGTCGCTGTAGTATTTTTGCAATAAAACCTATTTATAATATTTATACGTAAAGGAAAAACAAAATACAAATTTGTGAAATGGAAAGTTTATAAATAATCTAATATAGAAAGTAAAAAGTTAATTATTATAAGTAACTAAATTAAAATCAAGTAAATGTTTGTTTAATTTTAAAACATTATGCATGTATACATTTTTATAAGAATAAAAAATATTGGTTTCTTTCTAGTATCCATAATTACAATTTGATATAAAGTAGAAAGTATAATAAAGGTAAAGATTGTATATCGTATAAGAAATTTATCTATATTTATTTGCACGACATACTTCGGTGAAGAGTATAAATGCAATAGTAGCAGGCGATTTACAAAGAAAGGAATACCGGTGAGACGCATGGTTGTAGTGACAATTCCAAGTTATTTTTACACAAGACTCGTGTGTACAGACACAGTTACAGATTAGTATCATTTCCAATCAACAAAATATATAAACAAAATTAAACAGCTGATAACTCCTTACTGATTATTAATGATACAGATGGTCGTTTTATTTTTCCTCTTTTTTTTTTTAAACATAGAAAATCACAAACAATATTAAAACAATGCATTTAAAAGTATATACCATTTACACTATGTTTTTATTTGTATTCCCAGGCAATGTTTCTAGAGATGTCGAATATAAGAACTCACGTAAAAGATAAACAATTGCAATTGTACATTTAATGTAAAGTTCATTGATACTACGAGAGTAGTATCAATGAACTCCAATTGTTAGAGATAATCTTTTTATAACATACAGATTTCCTAGTAAACTTTGTAAACGTAAAACGTCAATATAACAAATTAAGCGTTTGGGACGCTGTGTTAGTAAATGGTGTTCTATTTGCTTATGACATATATGGATAACGGAAAGCATATGTATATGGATAATCTAAAGTAAAAATATGCGCTTAAATTATTGCAACTTCAACATAGTCCCAAAGTCAACCGAGAAAAGTGAGACTGCCGACAGCTTTTGTAATAAACTTTTCCACTTATCAAAAGCTTATATCCAGTATTTTGATTAAAATATAATATTATGCTCAAAAAAAGGATTAAAGGGATATTACATGTGTCCCTTTCTAATACGATATTGTATATTTCTCTTACCTTTCCTTCGCGCATTAATTGTCCAATTATTTACTATTTGTCTTAGAGCTATAAAAGATTAGAATTTATGTTAAGGATATACAGCCTACAGTTATTCAAATATATCAATATTCAAATAATTGTTTCGTTGCTGTCTAAAAATATCCTTAACTTTTCGCGTGTGAAGTTTTCTTTTATTCGCTAAAATATGAATAATCATCCATCCTAGTGCCCGATTCTTAAAGATATTCATTAATTACATAATTATATAGTATAATTCATTTAATAGATATATTATACAAAATATTTCTGCATCGTTGCAACTGACAAAAGCATACAAGTAACTTAATGTTACACATGTATAATAGATAATTTTATATTACGGGTTCTTAGTACATTTGATATTTTCCTGTCGCATTTGGCAGTAACACAAAAATATCGGAATAATATGTAGCATCAATCGTTACATAAAATTGGATCGATGACAATAAAAACTTCCCTTATTGAAACTAAAACATAACCGAGCAGATTGAAATAGGAAACTAATCAAGATTAGATAATACATGTATCTTTCAATTATTCTACCTTATCAGAAAGTATTTTATTATCTCAGAATAAACACAATTTTTTTCGATGCATGAATTTTATGTACACTAAATCCCTACGTTTCAAAAGCGAGCTTTCTCTGCATATAATGGTGAATGCAAAAAAAATGCAGATACTCGATCAATGATAAATATATTATAAAGAATTTGGATGTTTAAAATAGATCTTCGTCGAACATATATATAATTATTTAAACAAATATGTAAAATATCGAATATGAATCCTGGTTCGGTTATTCATTCCCATACAATGTCATACATTGAACTCATCTGTGTTGCCAGATAATGAGAAAATCATAAAAACATGAACGTGCCAGTTTTTACGTGATGCAAGTATGAGCATTTAGATGCGATATGTCGTACCGTCTGTTAGAAAACGCTATAAACATGGAAAAACTTACTTAACTCCAAAACATAACCATGTTGCCATTTATTAACGGTACTTATGTCTTTACAAAAAAGATTTTCGCGCACTCTCACGAAAAAATAGGATGACGAGTAAGAAACGTAGTACAGAAAGACGTTGACGTTCATACTGAACACCAAAAAATACTTTTCTCTTCCAATTCCTACACATAGACTGAGTTTACAGATACCTTTTTTTTCTTTCTCCCTCCTTTCATTATTTTCTCGTCGTTTCTTATCGCACGTTCATATCTTTCGTTTACTTGTATATCACGCCATTTAGCTGATAATATAATGATTTCATTATCGTTGTTAGGCGTACAGAAATTAAATAATGAGTAGCGTTGCTTATGGGAGTTTCGGCTGTACGAGGCCAGGGAGATAACAGGCTCACGAGAAATTATCACTAGGTGATTCTGTTTTCATTTTCTTCTGTGGAGAAGTCACTTGCGAGCGTAGATCTGAGCTAGCGGGTCTCTTCGTTTGCGAATTACTTTTCACTGCAGTGGTTGGATCTGTTAATAACAAAGTGTTTATTCAGATGTATTCTTTTAAAAAGATTCGTTAAGACAAATTACGCGACTAACCTTGCAACCACCTGACTTGAGTGGCTGGTCCGTATCCCTTGTCGTTTCGTGCTGCTATTCTAAAGATTATGGCCGGTTTCGTAGTGGTGTCCACATGAGCGGCATTAAGGGCACTATTGTTCACCGAACAAGAATTACTCGAACCGCAATAAACTCTAATAAAAGCTAACTGATTTGGATTCGACACAACTGTTTTTGGTTCTCCGTCATTGTTCAACGCGGTACTTCGCACTGCCAGATAGACGGAATACTCGAGGATGGGTCCAACGTTACTAGATGGTGGTTCCCAAGAGATTTGTGCGCCGTCTACGGATTTTGATATTTTTATAGCACTCGGTGCACCCGGGAATCCCGGAAGACACGTCTTGAATGCCGCTACCTATAACAAAAGTAAGGATTCGTAATAAAAAAACTCAAGATTTTTTTCTCTGTTGAAAAAATTTCTCTTCTTTGAATGTCGTTAAATATAGAATTGAATTGATTACCTCGCTCCAGGCACTTCGTCCACAACTATTCACAGCGGCAACTCTAAACTTGTAGGCAGTTCCAGGTTCTACTGCTATTTTAGTTCTTCCTTTAAAAACATCCATTGTCAAATTCTGCGTTACATCTAACGGCTCGTCACCAGGAAGGTAATAATGCTGAACAGTAAAACTAGTTCCTTTTATCACTCCAACATCATACCATTCAGCTTCTTTCTTCTCCTCTTCGCTCTATAAAAAAAAGTTAATGGCAATTTATATTTTATTTAACATAATAAATGATACAGACAATTAATAAAATCTACCTGTTCATTCTTTATTTTCATCGCTGGTTCTGCCGATCCTAAAGCAGCAGTAGCCAATGTCGTCAAAGCTGTCGAATCATCTCCAGTTTCTGATCTAGCATCATTAATCTTTTCTTGTTTCTCTCTTTGAAGATTCTCTTTCTTTGAAATAACGAAGTCATCTTTTACTTCCATTTTTATAGGAGTATGTACTTTTTCAATTTCTTTCTCGAGAGGTGCGGCGACACCATTGATCGATGACATGGGCAAATCGGGCAATATAGCCTGTTCGTGTTTCATAAATTCATCTTCCGGCTCTGATTTCATTTGAATGGTTGGTATAATAACGGGAGTTATTACATTATTTGACGCAGCCGATGAATTGTTATCAGTAATCATCGGTTCATCATCTTCGTTCGATTTTATAAGAGAATTCTCTGTTGGAAGATCAGATTGCAGGTCTTGAATTTCGTCTTTTATCTCAATTTTCTGAGTATCGTCTTGGGACTGATGGGATACATCTGTGTCTTCGATAAGATTTTCAGTTAGCGATTTTTCGTTTTCAGAAATTGATTCACACTTTATGTCTTTCGCTATGCTGTCCTCATCCTGCCGAATTTCGTCGATTTCAGTTGTCGGATTCGCGATATCTATTAGAGAAGTCTGTTCGGATGAAGCTTCTGCGGCTGATTGAACTAAAGGCAATTCGGATTTTATTATTTTTACGTCATCGACTATTGACTGAGACTCCTTTGTCTTCTCTTTTTCATTTGGTAACTCTGAATCATCAGCATTAGTTTCTATAGCTGCTTTATCATCTACTGGTAAATTATCAGTATCCTCAGTTTTCACCTCAGTTTTAGTAGTGGTGATCAATTCAGGAAGATCGGCTGTCGTCGCTTCTTCAATCTTTATTTCGGTAACTTCTTTTACAGATGATTCCTCTGTTTGAACATCGGATGCATCAATATTTTGTTCCGTTACTTCTGACGATTCAGCATTGGATGATTCGGTAGCATTTTCTGCAGCGGGTTCTTCATCTACATCCATTTTTTCATCTTCTAGTAAAAGATCATCTATCGGACCATCTACTTGAGGAAGTACAAAGTTTCCGTCACCGTCGACTTGCATCGGTTCTCCTGCACTCATTTGAGAAACTAAAGCAGCCGCTGTGGTCGCCTCGTTACCATTACAGCTATCCTCCATTTTATCGTCACCGCCAGTACCATCGTCCGTAGCTACCATAAACGATAAACCACCAGATGGCTCTTGAACCGGATCTATCAAACCAGCTTCTGCTGCTAACGCAGCTAATGCAGCATCAGTAGTAGCGGGGCCGTCAGAAGTAGATGCTGAAATATTATTTTATCGTGTAAATTAATGTCGTAAATAATTTTCATCGTTTCAGGCTTTATATATATTGCAACATAACATTACCCACCTAGAGAAGCCGATGGCTGTTTTTGCGGTGAAACAAACAGCATTTTGCTAGGGTCTATTGAATCTGACGCGCTAGTAGTTATGGCGCTACTACTTGTCGGTAAAATTGTCACCGTCTTTGCGCTTATACCCGCGGGCATTTGCAAAGTCACTGGTTTTCCAGATACAGTTACTGCTTCCTACAGTTTGACAAGTACTTATAAAGAATCTTTATATGCTAATTATCATATTATTTTTATAGTGATCGATTTAATAATAATTTTAGTTTATATCTTGTAAAAAAATACATAAATATTTTTATTACACTTACAGGCGTCTTTTGAATCTGTGGTACTGTAACGAGTTGATTCTTGCCAGTATTAAAGAGGGTTTGCGCACCGCTCTTTGCAGCAATAGTCACTGTTTTTGGTACACCGCCTTGTCCTGGAACTGTGATAGTTAAAGGCTTTCCAGCGGTTCCACCACCCATTGCACCAGAGGAAACAACAATCATCTTGACACCCTGCTGATTCGTGACATGATTGGTAGCTCCTAATGGCAAAACGTTTACGGGAGTAGCTACAGAAGTAGTTCCTTGTCCTGCACCAGCTTGTGATGTTGTTACAGCTTGTACAGCTCTTAAACCAGAGCCTGTGGTAACAACGATAAATTGGTTGGTTCTACCGACTAATCCACTATTTCCCGTCGGTTTAGTGATCATTATAGTTTGCTTGCCCGTAATGTTTTGTCCTTTGCTCATCGCCACTATGTTAGACGTCTTCATGGTTGTAAGGATTTTTGATCCCGCAACCGTATTAGGATTTACCAACCGCAGTATTGTCGGTCCTTGATTGAGAGGTTTTGCACTGGTTGCTTGGACACCTTTGCCAGGAATAAGACTTACCTTCGGTACCGTGGCCACCATTCCTTGACCAGTTTTCAAAAGATGCACAATCTGTGGCTGACCGGCTATATTTTGGCCGGGCTTTTGCAATATGATCTGCTTGCTCTGCTGTGGGGAAGTAGTACGCAATACTGTCGCGCCAGGTGGGGCAAAACGTATTTGCTGACCCGGTTGAACGTTCTTCATCCTGATAGTGTTGGATGCAGTCGCGGCCGCGACTGCTGTTTGTGGCACGATCGAAACATTGTTCATAGTAATCTTTGGAGTGGCTGCTGCTGCCGCGGCCAAAGCAGCAATTCCAGACATGGCAGCGGGCGTTTGACCGGCCGTAGTTGTGGTGGTAGTAGTAATAGTAGTAACAGTTGTTTGTTGTTGCTCAGTGGTAACCACTGCCACTGCTGCTGTAGCTACTGCAGCTGAGGAAGTGACCAGAGGAGACCGAATACGTATGACGTTACCGGTTGCGACTCTCGGAGTCATAGGACTTGTCGACTTTTGCACCGCTTGCGATGGTACTGGTTTTTGCACGGGACTTGCACTTTGGACTCGTAATGGAGTTGCCACTGCCGTTGCTACAGCTGTCGCGGATGCTCTGACAGCGGCAGCAACAGGTGATGTAATCGGAGGAAGAGCGGCAATAGTAGTCACAGGCGGAGATGTGACAGGTACAGTTGTAGGAGTTGCTATCATTGAAGAGGTTGTTACCGCAATAGGAGTGCTGACGATAGGCGCAGTCGGCGTCGGTGCGCTTACCAACGGGAAGGTACCAGTAGCCGCTGCTGGAGGCATGTCATATTTTTGTATTTGAAGAATATAGTATTGCGCGGACGGGCTTGCTGTCCAGCTGACTTCCAACGACTGCGTGGAAGCCCTAATCAGCTGAACTCTGGAAGGTGCCGCTGGCTTACTGACTTCAAGATACCACAGATCTTTACAACAAACCTAGATCGAAAGAAGAATCATATCGTTAGTACGACAGTATTTCATCCAATCATTATAATTAATCCTAACCTGATTATTCCAAGCTTTGCGGTAACCATCTCTACCAGACCATACATAAAGTCTACTGTGTACACCAACTGCACAATGACCAGCACGAGCACGAGGAACATTTTCCTCCATGGAATCAACGGTCAATTGTTCCCAAGTAAGAGTTTCTGAAACATTTGGTAGCATTGATAATATTTCTATTTTCTGGACTGCATTGATTATCCATTATATAAGAAATTTAATATATTTAATTGTATATTTAACAATAAACATTATAAACGTGGAAATGGCATTGTAAGAGTCAAACGAAAAGAAAATTAACAACAAATTAATACATATATTCTAAAATGAACTTATAAAAATTTACATAAATGTAACGATTAAAAAAAACAGATGTTAAATTATATTACTAGTTTCGACCACCAAATCTGGTCCTCTTCAGATGAAACACTTAACGTTGAGATGTACATAATTATGGACAAACATCAATACAAAAGAAAATCTTGTGCATAGTTAAATATATAACAAAAAATTTGCAAATCTATGCGTGAAAATATTAGTTGGTCCGTGTATCCATATATTTACAAAAATAGTCATAATGATAATTGTCACACAATAAAAAAACAGTAAAAAATTTTTTCTTTAAAAAAACTTATGTCAGAAATATTACAAAACTGTCGAAGTACATCTTGAGATAAAAAGTAATACATGGAACACGTCAAACATCCTCAACGGA